>NC_050602.1:25240000-25300000 GCF_013368585.1 Megalops cyprinoides
CTGGCAGCCGGCCACCGGCAGCTCCGGGGGGGGGGGGGGGGGGGTGTGAGCTGCCTGTCTCTGAACACCCGCCCCCCCAGCGCCGTGTCACCCAAACAGCACATCCCTCCTGACCCAACCACCTCCAAACCCACACAGCACCTAGATGCTCACATATCAATATCTGCATCCATGTAAACACGTACAGCGGTGTCGGGTTACAGCAGGCCGGGCTGAATGGGTTTTACTACGCTACATTAATAGACACTTTAAACGTTTTTAAAAAGTTGCAGCTGCAGATCGTTTGCATGTGTTCTGTACCGTCGAAATTATTACTGCTTGCTGCCTTTGATATCGCTCGCTGGCGCAAAATGTAGACCCGCTAATTAGTGTGAGGACGACTCTTTTAATATCACAGAAACTTTAAGGTCCGCTGCCTCGCCTGTGTGTGTGTGTGTGTGTGTGTGTGAGGGGGGGGCTGCCGCTGTTGCTGGTGGAACAGGAAGAGGTGGTAGACTTTTTCGTGGGGCTGTCGGAACGAGCTCTGTGGTGCCCACTTAACGTGCTGGCGGAAGAACAAAGACGCTGCTAATAAACTAGAGCGCGGCCCTGAATGCCTTCTCAGAAAAGCAGCAGCACTGCAGCTCTGTCTGGAGAGGAGCAATTATGGCAGCACTCTACTCCCCGTTGGGTTCATCTGTGAGCTCAGTCAAGTGGGCCAGAACAAGCTGACCCGGCCGAGGCCTTCAAACCCACCTCATCACAGCCGCTTAGGAGTGTGTGTGCGTGTGTGTGTGTGTGTGTGTGTGCGTGTGTGTGTGTGTGTGTGAATGCACGTGTGTGTGTCTGTGCATGTGCGCACGTGTGTGTGTGTGTGTGTGTGTATGCGTGTGTGTGCGCTCCTGTTAAGAGGGAGATTCTTCCATACACAGACACCATCATGTTGCCTCAATTCAGTCTTTCTATTAGATGGACTGTGGTGAATATTGCAAGAAAACAAACGCCACTTGGACGCTAACATCAGCGCGATGTCAGGCCCCTCTCCTCCTGCCGTTTCTCAGTGTTAACAGCACAGCTCCAGAGGCCTCTCAAGCAGCTCAGCAGCGGCCGAGGGTGTGAGCTGAGACCAGCCTAATGGCAGCCCTCACTGGGAGCAGAGCAGCGCTCTCACATGCCAGAGTGAAGCTTCACTCGTCTCGGGTAATAGCTAACTGGCACCAGTTCAGAAAAGAAATCATTGACTTTTTTTTTTTTTGTTCTTTCTTTCCTTCTTCCTCCCTCTTTTTTCTCCCCTGCCTGGGAAGCTTCGAAAGCAGTCCTCTCTGGATCAATTAGCATCAATTACAGGCTGACTTCATTTAATCGCGCCACAGATGAATCTGTCACTTTTAGTTTTGAATTAATAGGGGCCCTTGAACTTTTCTTTGGCAGGGAGAGTTGATCATTTTCCCTCTGCAAAGAACCCTGAAGTTGAGGAAAGTTGCAGGGAGCAGCGAGGTTATTCTCCTGGGGGGGGATATGGGTTGGGGGAGGGGGTGCTAGTGCAGGGGGTGCCAAGGAGGGAGGAAAACTTGGACTGGAGCTGGAGTCACACCGAAACAAAAGCGCAAAAAGTGCTTTGTTGCAACGGGTTTAACAGGAATGAAACTGACGGGCATTGGTACCAATAATCAGAAGGGGAGACATCCAAGAGCCGAACTTTTGGGGCTCAGAGCTCCACGGGCTGCTAGCATCAGAGCTTTTAAGCTTCAGTTCAGTTCAGTGTGCGGGACCTGCTACGCTGCAATATGGAGAGAGGAATTGTCCCTTTGTATGACAGAGGGAACCCGTCGGAGGCTTGCTCGTGACATCGGTTTAATAACACGCATGATGACGTAGCACATGAACAGTGAAATACGGAGAGTGGGCGCGTCTCATTTTATCAGCGGAAGGAGGCGCTGGGCGCAGGGAGATGTATCCGAAAGTAAAAAGTGTCTGAATGTACTTTCCTTGCCCTTGACAAAATGACAGAGCTCTCCTTGTCCACCTTTTAGCATTCATTCTTTTTTCTTTTTTTTTCTTTCTCTCTTCCACTCCACGCCGAATCCTAAATGAATTTCACCGACATGCCTCAAGTGTTCACGCCCGCACCCCCTCTCTCCTCCCCCCCAACCACCCCCCCCCCCCCCCCCCCCCCCCCCCCAACGACACGCCAGCGTCGGTAAACAAGGAAATCTCTCAGCCGAAACTGAATTTATAACCGCATTACCCGGCCTGATAACGTCTTCAAATAAGGCGGCGATAAAAGGAATTTGATTTGATTCTTGGGCGTTTTTCCTCCCTTAGACACCCTCCCTTCTCCCTTCCTTCTGTAAGCTCCCCCCCCACACACACACACAAGCCCCCCTAACCACCAAAAGGACTCCACCTCACACGCAAATAAATCCTGTAGCACTGTCACCCTTCGTTTGGGCTCCCCGCGCCCCTAAATCACGGCGGAGAGGGCCCCGTAAGGCCATCTCCGTAATGGAAAATCTACACTTTAGAATAAAGGGGGGGAATTAGGCGGGGGGGTCGGGCGGGACGGGCGCGTGGCTGGTTCGTCCTGTTTTATGCGAAAGGTGATTTAAATGGGCTGGAACGTCAGCAGCGTCGTCGAGGGAACGGGGATTTGGGCGGAGCCGGCGCGGGCCGACGCAGCGGGAACGCGGCGAGGGCGACAGCCGTCAGGGCGTCGCCGGTGCGGGGGATCTCTCCCGCAAGGGGCCGCTCCACGCTGACAGTGATGTATTGCGCTTTTAAACGCCGTTCCTGCGCCTTCCCGCGCCAGCCCCGTAATCTGCGTATGGCCCCCACGCAAAACAGCCATTTGTTTATCAAGAAAGAAGGGAAAAAAGACAAGAGAACAAGAGAAAACAACCCCGGGGCTTTCTTAAGAGGGAGAGAGGTGGGCGAAGGTAGTACGGCAACACCTCGTTTCGAGTGTGTGTGTGTGTGTGTGTGTGTGTGTGTGCTGTATGTGTTTGTCTGTGTGTTCCTGTCATGATAGGGTGGATATGGCGTTTGTGTGTGTGTGCGTGTGTAATAGGGGGTGGGGGTGGGGTGTGTGTGTATCTGTGTGTGTGTGTGTGGGGGGGGGGGGGGGGGTTGGGTGGGGGGTGTGGATGGGCTCACGGTAGTGACAGCTGTTTGTTCAATCAATCACCATGTCGACAGTTTTGCTGTGAGCTGGGACTGGAAATTGAGTTTGCCTCGCAAGGGAGAAAGGAGCAAATTAATAGACCATTACCCAGGCGCTGACCCAGGAAATGAGGGTGATGCTGCTGGGTTAGATCTGCCTGCTGCCTGCCTGCCGCCTGCCGCCAGCTCCTTAGCTGCTGCCGTCTCAGGATGGGATTTAAGGCAAAGACGAGGGCCCACAGCACCTCCGCCACCCAGACCACCATCCCAGAGTGCAGTGCTGCCGCAGCTCAGGGGGGGTTGGGGTGGGGGGAGGGGGGGGGTCTGAGAATTGCTTAAATATTGATGCGCCTAAAACTGATCCGTCTGCGCCCTCAGAGCCAGCAGGCGCTCCCCGGGATAGGTGTCGCTTGTTTGGAGAGAGGAGTTGGGTGCCTCCCTGCGGAGGTGCTGCCGGCAAGGAGAGTGTGAGTGGGCCTCAGGCCTCGGGCCTTGGCACGAGCTGGGCGGGGCCTTGTGAGGGCGGGGCTTTGTCTCTGGTTAGAGTTTGGTTGAGGTGTGAGAGAACAGCTCTCTTTGCCACTCGCACATGTTCATGGCAAGTCTTTCAGCTCAAAAGGTGCACCACAGAAACGACCCTAACCTGGAGGCGGCCACAGTCTCACTGCCACTGTTTACATGAGGTTGTCCACCGGCTAAGACAGCCACCGTAGCTGTGAGACTGAAATGCGCACTTTTACATCCTTAATACCTTTTGTGGGTTTGTATAAAGATTCTGTTTGGATTTGTAGTTTGGACTCATATTGAAACAGCATCTTCTGTGACGCTAAAATAAAACATCCTCAAATAAAGACATCCTGTAGGGTACAGGAAATGCACAGCTGTTTACACTTCCCAAAACAAAACAGGGAGCGTTCTGTGCGTAAGGGTGTCTGCGGCGGGTGGATGTGCCGTCTGACGGTGGGACTGAGGCATTTCGGCGGAGAGGGGGGTTCCTGCGTCACCGAGAGGAAGAGGAAGTTGTCTGACGCTGGCGTAGTGTTCGCCTCCTGCGTCCTCTCCAGGGGAGGAGACAGGCGCCAAAAGCTCAGCTTGAACAATACTTAACGGTAATTGATAGCGCTCCAGCAACAGATAACCCCCCACAGGTTTCCGCATCAACACTCCTCTCTCTCTCTCTCTCTCTCTCTCTCTCTCTCTCTCTCTCTCCCTCTCTCTTTCTCTCTCTCTCTCTCTCTCCCCCTCATATGCTCGAGTGGGAGAATTAATTACCGGGACCAATTTACTGTTTATACTCTGATGTTTTAACTAATTACTACTAATGGTGACACAACATCAGCTAACGCAGTTAATTGAATTCCAACAGCGCGGCCGCAGATCGTGCACAGTGGGAGGCTCTCTCAGAGCTGTCACCGCTGTCCCCGCCCTTACACCCCGGCTCATTAATGCCCCCCCCAACCCCCCCACCGCCTGGCACTGTGTCATAACTGTCCCCACCCCTGCGTGCCCGCTTATGAATGCCCCTGCCTCACCCCCCCCCCCCCATAATAATGCCCCCATCTGGCACAGACTGATACACACACACACACACACACGCACGTACGCACACACGCACGCGCACACACACACACACACACACACACACACACACACACACACACACACACACACACACACACACACGCACACATACACACACACAATGCAAACACCACACACAGAGCACGACACACACACACACACAACGCACAGAGCACAACACACAAGCCCAAATGGGAAGCATTACAACATAAACAAGCCCTGCTGCCTCCCGCTAAGGCTCCCTGGTGATGTATTGTCATTTATCACGCTGTTATTATTGAGGCAATTTGTTTGGCAGATGCACTTATCCGTGGCGACTTACACTGCTTCCGTTTCAGATCTCTCTCCCGTTCATAAAAGCCGCGCTGTCACCGGGACTCAATGGGGGGCGCAGCAGCTGAGCGTCAGCGTACCTCCAAATCTCCCATGATCCTCTGCAGAAGTCCGCATACCGCGCAGGCATAATGACTGCGGATTACCGGGGGCGGAGCTGGGGACTCTGCCGCCAGTCATTCCTGATGATGTCAAGCGGTCTGCGGTCCGACCTGATTCTCAATGCAGGCACTCCACATGCCTCATCCAAACGCCTGCTACTGCCTCTGCAACCAAAGACAGGGGCAGCAGCGTGGAGTAGTGGTAAGGAGCAGGGCTCGTAACCAAAAAGATGCTGGCTTGAGTCCCCACTAGGGCGCTACTATTGTACTCTTGAGCAAGGTACTTAACCCACAATTGCCTCAGTAAATATCCAACTGTATAAATGGGTAAAATTGTAACCTACTGTATGTAAGTTTTCTCAATAAGAGCATCTGCTAAATGACAATAATGTAATGTAATGTAAAGAGGTTTGTTAACATCGGGTACATGTGGGTCAAGTACTGAGCTTCTGCAGTTTGGTCAGCTCAGAGCAGCGGTGGAACGCAGGATACACAAGTCTGATTTACATTCCGGCCCAAGTCACGAATGCCGACTGGAGTCCGCGTGATTCACCTGTTTCTGGATGTGGTAGACAGCTGTGGATTAAAGAGGCTATTAAAACCCGCCGGGCTGTGGATCTCCAGGCCCGTAGGTGGCCGTGGCTACTTCAGCGGTCTGTGAGATAAAATGATATACGCAGCTGCCCCCCTGCTCTGTAAATAATGACAGAACCATCATAACCTTGATCTAAGGTCTTCAGCGGCCATTGTCACTGATACCTGATCCACCGCCTCTCCCGGTTAAAGTGTCTTTTGTCAACAAAAGACCTGGAGTTTAAGATGATCTCTCTTTCCACACACGCGCTCAAATTACATGGGCTACTGCTAGAGAAAGGAAAAGTTCGCCTGGTGATTGATTCGTCACAGGAGATTTTTTCACAGTTTTTTTTTCCCCCTCACTGACTGTGTGTGCTGCCATGTGTCCACCCCCCCCCCCAACCCACCACCACCCCCCCTCCTGTGTCCAAACATACCGGCCCGAAACCTCGGCCCAGACCCCCCCCCACGGCCGCACGCGGGATTTCCTGTTCCCAGACTCCGTTCATCTGTCAGCTCACGGCGCGTTGACACAGGCTAACACCTCCATCGCACAAACCATTTAAAGCCTAAGCCCCCCTCGACTGGGCCGAGATGATTGTGGCTCGCCGAGCTGTTAACACCGCACCTGTCAAGAGTGGAAGAAGGGAGGGGAGAGAGGAGGGAGAGAGAGGGATAAATCCCGCTTCCCCCCCCCCCCCATCCTCCTCCTCCTCCACCTCCTCCCTCCCTCGCCCCCCTCGTCCTGAGGATCTGCCAGAAGGATCGTGTCAGGACCGCTGAGCCACAGAAATATAGCCTGGGGGGCCAGAGCAATAAACCAGGGAAATAACAACCGCGTGGCTAGTTAGCCATCTCTCAATACAATAGGAGGAGATTTATCCCTGCTCTCTCTGCCCAGCCGACTCTCCCCCGCTCCCTCGCGGGGCTGTCAGATCTTCGGTCAGGTGGTCTCACTCATCCTGGCCCATCCATTATTAAAGAGGGTAATTACTTAGGTCTGTTACCGCGCGCCAACGTCATTTCAGTGTCAGGAGGCACAGGGAGACGCAGGTGACACTCAGATCAGAACCCGTCCAGAGACCGCTACGGAAAATAAATACAAAATCTTTTAATTGACAAGCCAGTATTGAACACCTAGTTCACCAATATCTTAATGGCGTATCTCTGACTGTTATAGGTATTGTATATCACTGTCTCTGTTGTTGCTGGAAGGCAGGTGCAGGTCTTGTTGTGAGATGGGACTGTCCACCCCAGAGATCCTGCACCCCTGTATATCAGCTCTCAGGGCCGGTGCGGTCGCGCGTCGCACAGGCCCGGACGCCTGCCGGCCACACCGAGTCACCCAGCCGCTATCACCCCTGTCACAAGCACAGAAACTCAGATAATCCTCCTGATGTGGCCAGATCCATACCCACAGCGCGGCCTTACCGCTTTGCTTTCTGGAGTGTCGGGTGTCTCTCTCTGTGAGAGGCATTGGCTGGAGACGGCTAATAAAGGATGGGTCTGTGGGGGGGTGAGAGGGTGGCGGGGTGATGGCTATCAGGCAGAGTGGGTATTACGGCGGGCGGACCTGGACCGGCCGATAAAAACGTGTCTCGGGGTCCCCGAGGGCGATGGTGGGGGGGGGAGCGCGGAGGTCAGACGCGCGGGCGTTCAGACACTCTCCGATAGCATCGCGCGAGACCGTGGTCTGACACCGCCGCGATCTTATCCCTGCCGTTCCCCGCGCCCGCCTCCGGGGGGCCCCCCTCCCCTCCTCCGCTCAGCAGCGTGCTCTGGCTTCTGACAGCAGAGGGGGGTGTTATGCCTCTGCTCCCCCCTCGTTCCGAGCGGCTGAGCCGCGCGCTCGAGCCCCGGCTGATTACCGACAGCGTCCTCGAGGCACCCGACCCCGCAGAGGTGAAGGGGACGGGGTGAGGTCAGCCCTCACCTGCAAAGGTGTAGAAAGCTACAGCGATGGGTCCCCCCCTCTTCCAGCACGCCATGACTGTTTTCCGCTCAGAGCCGACGCTTAGCGCGGCGAGAGAATTTCAAGAGGCTGGAACCGTTCTGCGGGGCCGAGGCTCGAACGGCACACTCCCTCTTGTCGTGCAGAATTTCCCCCCGAAAGCCGCAGTGCTCCCTGAAGTACGCTTCTGGAGACAGCGACGGGCGGGGAAGACTATTTCTGCCATCCGCGGACAGGCAAGGGAGGGGAGGAAAAAAAAAACCCTCTCCACAGCTGACAGGAGACAGCAGCGTTTCGGAGTTCTGGCATTAGAGAAGCCGAAATAAAGAAATAGATGGTCGTAATAGCGGCGAGAGGGAGTTTTTGCCTGTCTGCTGGCTGTCTGGGGACTCAAATCTCAGAGCAATTTCTGGGGTGGGTGATTGGCAGCTTGATGTGCATTCTTCCCCTGCAGGACCCAGTGATAACTCCGTCGCCCATCTCCCATCTCCGCCTGTTGTGGGCTATTACAATGACAATGTCGATAAGGGACATTTATCACTCCTGCCGTAGGGTGACAGAGAGGGCCCATCAACAGGTCTAGTGGGAGAGAGGGGACCTAGTGTGAGAAGAGGGGTTCAGTGAGTCTGAATTGTGGAAGGCTCCCAGCTGGAAAAACAGTGCACTCACTCGCTGTACTTAACCTATGTGTATATGTAATACATTTTAGCTGGCTTTCTTTTTCCTTTTTTTTTTTGCATTGCCATGCATTTGCTCTTGACACCAGCTGGTTGTAGCTTTTGGGCTAGAAGATACCAACAGTTTTATTAGATTACCCGATCTGATCTGTATCGTGACGTGTTTTCTTTCTCTCCTGATGATAATGTTAGGATTGATGCAGCGTGCTTGATTCCATGCTGTGGAGGGTGGGAGCGGGCTGTACAGTACAGTGTGTTGTTGTTTGCTCCGGCCCCGGAGCGCGCTGACGGACTGCAGGGACGGTCAGCGGCCGCTCAGAGAGCGCTGGCACTGCGGGCTTTGTGCCCCCGCACTCAATGGGGCCCTTGTGACAGTGTGACAGAGATGGGGCCGGTGGTACCGACCGCTCCCACAGCTGGGGGCTGTCAGAGAAGAGTGGCGAGGACTGTGGGGGTGGGGGGTGGGTCGGGTTGAGGGAAAACAAGGCAGCTCTGGGCATTGTCCTAACACGCCACAGGCCCACTGGTACCACCAGCGTGCCTCGCGACTCACCCCCGCCCCCCCCCAGCTGCCCCGGATATGAGCAGCAGACCCCAGGACCCGCCCCCCGCTAGCCGTTGGGGTGCGGTGGGAGAGATGGGGAGCACAGGAACACACAGTCACAGAGTCACCCCCCCCCCCCCCCCCCCCCCGACAGCGAGCTTGTTTTCACACGAATATTTATGACCTGGCACTCCAGGACAGGGGCGGATGTGGCTGTTGAAACCCCACGAATGCCGTGTGTGTGTGTGGGGGGGGGTCTGACGGATTCGGGGACGTTTCGGGGCCCGCGCCACCGCCCGGCCTCAGCTGATCGCCGTGACGCCACGCCTGAGGCGCGGCCCGCTCCTGTCTCCCGGCAGCGGCAGCGGCGGCCGCGGCTCAGCCAGCTAGCAGCTCTCCGCCGGCTCCGATTTATAGGGGTGACCTTGAGCCATAAACACTGCAAACCTCCAGGCGCGGCAGCTAATTTACAGCTCAGAGATCCAGCTCGCCGGCCCTAATGGGCTGCCGGAAGGAACCAGGGGAGCTGGCTGCCCAAGCGCCACTTCCTCCACACACTGCAACTTCTCTGACAGCCAGCAGGCCAGGAAAAGAGGGGGGGGGGAGAGAAAGAGAGACAGGGAGAAGGAGGTGGAGAGAGAGAGAGTGTATGTGTGAGACAGAGAATAAGAGAGAGTGTGAGAGAGAAAACAGCAAAGAGGAAGAGAGCCGGTGACATCAGACTACAGCGGTGTCAGTGTGCTTCACCTTCTCGGCGCCTGTGTTTGTTTTGAGGTGTATACGGGTGTCAGCCGGTGCGCTGCAGACACCGAGAGTGAGGGCCTGGACTGCGCAGCTCAGAGCCGCTCAAAGCCGGCAGCAACACGGCGGCCCTCCTCCCGGCTCGGTGCGAACCGCCGGCCGGGACCGGGCGCGTGTGACACGTGCAGGGAAATGATGGCTCGATAATGTTATGATGTGTTGCTATGAACCTGCCCGCTGAAAGCTCGCCGAGTTCACTCGGGCTTACATAATTTGAAGATGCTGCACGGATTTCATTTATCATTTCCAAGTGATGGAAAGGATGGTGAAAAAGTAAGGCACCACGAACGTAATCACGTGATTAATGAGCGAAGCTGGCGTTGAAATGCACCATGGGTAACAGAAAAACAGTAATATTCTACCCATAACTAAAGCCAAAAAAAGAAAAACACACTTCGAAGAGGCTGACAAAAAGCTAGCTTGTAAGCATGCTGTGCATCATCCTTAGCAACGATAGCATTTATAGCATGTTTATTGATGTTAAAATGATTGGTGTGACTACTGCACATGGTGAAATCATTCATTTTCCCTGCTGAAGAAATACGCACGTAGAAATTTGAGTTGGTTCCCACATAGAGGGACGTATGAACTCCAAGGAAATAGCACACACAAACACACACACACACACACAAATACACACACGCACACACACACATCCTCCCTACCAATCTACATGAAGCCAAGCCCTGGCTACAGTAACAAAGCTGAATAAACAAACTCCCAATGATGTATGAGGGCCTTTCAAAGCAATAAAGTTATTAACTTTTAACAGTCAGCTACTGCTTGGCATGAAACTCCTGAGCTAAGAATTAACCCCAGGGATATGAGACAGCAGGTCTCCTGCCGTGCACTTTCCCCTCTCTCTGCTCTTTATTAGACGCTCCGGTCTAATATCTGCGTCCCCTCAGTGTCCTCCCCACACGTCACGCGACGCTGCTTTGGACAGCGGCGACGGAGACACAGAGCGGCCTGCAATGTGAAAAGCAGCCAGATGGTGGGGGTAAATATATGTGCCACTCTTAATGCAGAAAAATGACATCCCTCCCACCCTCGCGGGTCAGGTGCTCTGAGGATATGCTTTTCGCAGCGCGTCCGTCGTTATCGGAGTGATCAAAACGCCGGCCCCGGGCGGACTTTCACAACCTTAAATTACGAGTCAGCTGACATTAGAAAAATGGGGAAATGGCCTTTTCAAAAGGCGAGAAATCAGGGCATTAATTGGTGTCTTTACACTGCTTTCCTTACCGTTTATTCCTCTTTCCTGATGAAGGAATAAAGGTTCTGGGGTTACTGGAGCTATTTAGCCTCAATCTAACGAATAAGTGCAAATTCCGATCAGAAAACGTGTGTTTGGTGTTACGTTTCTTCATAATTAAGGAAACACATTCGGCGTGTAGTGTAATTTTATTACGTTTCTGTATTCACAAATAGGAACGCGGCACATTGCAGCTGACCAAATCTGAGCCTGAGAGGTTCAGCGAGGTTCAGCGAGGCCTCAGCAGGGTTCGGTTCAGCGCAACCCGTCTGTTCCTGGCCGGCGGACGAAGTGGTCAAAGGTGCTGGACGGCGCCGTGGCAACGGCGTTGATAAGCCGGGACTCCCCTCTGCACACGGCACATCAGCGTGTGACCCACGCCCTGTTTATTGACAGACTCCAGCCAGTCTGGAGTTCATCGGGAGTCTCCATAATCTCTCCAGAGATGATTAAAAATTAATTGATCCCTACAATATCATCCACACTCCCACCCATCCCCAACACAGATGACTGGCCAGCTAATAAATGTTAATTACTTTTTTTTTCCCCCTTTCTTTTTTTTTTTTTTTACAGCCCCTGTCAATCCACCCCCCCCCCCCCCCACTTCACCGTATCAGGTTGTAAATTCATTAGCCGCTAACACACCTAGAAGGGGTAGCTCATTTAGCCCCGACAAACAAGATTAGGACAGGGGGCGAGGGTTGCTCCCGAGTTGGCCGCTGGACCCGGAGCCAACCTGTTCCAGATAAGGGGAGGGGTGTGAAGGAGAGCACGCAAAAGCCAGCACCTCGCCTGTCCCTCCTCCCTCCGAGCCCACAAAGGGAGTTTCCTGCAGAGCAAGCCAGTTCCCCTGACATCTTCTTAAATCACTAAGTTAACACCGCTCGCAATGATAAGGGAGCCCCGCGCGAATTGCTCTTACAATATTACTGAAGTAAAAGGGCAAACCGAACCGGGTCTCACCGCGTTAGCGGTACCATGAAGTTCCTTTTTCGTCTTTTTCTTATTTGTTTCCTGTCGCGACGCCGTTAATGTCCTACAGGAAACAAAGGCCAGCGAAAATGGTATCCTGCGTGGCTGAGTAACAACGCCACCGAAAGCTTTTAACGTATTGAAAGCACCGAGCGAGGCAGCAGCCCAAGGCATGCGCACCACGCTTAATGCATTGTTTAGCCTTTTAATTTGATTTGAGTCCTCTGTCTTTGGAATTTAAAACCGATTAAGCAGAAGGGAACTATGCAAAATACGAATAAACACTTCAGGTGCAGAGACTGAAGGGAAGAGACATGAAGAGGAGGAGGCGGGGGGCAAATTTCATTCAAGTGTAATTGGCTTTGTTCTAATCCCAATAATGCCATTAAGTCATTCATATCCATTAGAAGTCACACGTGGAGCTGGGATCTGAGAGCGGGAACGTGGGGGAGAAACCCGACACCGTCGCGTGGCACGGCGCTGGCGCGTGACATGGTGAAGCCGGCTGCCTCCCCGCCACCGCAAACAAAAGACAGCATCCCGCTTTTTTTTTTTTTTTTTTTTTTAATCTGAGATTAAAAGGACTGCAGTTGGGGCGGGGGTGTGTGTGTGTGTGTGTGGGGGGGGGGGGGGGGTGTTGGGGCCAATCGTCAGCGCAAAATCAAAAAATCAATCTTCCTTATCAGCGGCGGTGGCTCCGGCAGGGCACAGTTGTGAGTCGCATGTCCTTTTACAAACACCCTTGTAAAACTGCTCCGACAGGCCCTGCTCATACATCTTTACAGCCCTGTACAGTGACATATTTACACACAGCCCTGACGTCTACGGCCTGTTGTTTTAGTACATTCACTTAAGAGGCCTTTCCGTTTTGAAAAATTGCACCGCTGCAACACAGCGTGGTTTACATGAAGTCTGTCATTGTTTTTGTAAAAAAAAAAAAAAAAAAAAGCAAAAGCAAAAAATCCCGGCTGAAAATGAATCTAAACAAGGTTAATCGCAAAGGTAAGAGACGTAGGCCCAGGCTCGACTCTAGCGATCAAAATATCAAGATGTATATTTGCAAAGAGCAACTTCCAGGCCTAAACTGACTTAAGCTTTCAATTATCGTGTATTAACAAGGCAAACAGCCACATCTTTTGAGCTCAGTTGGCGAGCGCGCCTGCTCGGAGGCTGCCAGGTGCTGGGCTTGCGAGTTTTAGCGTGCGTTTCACAGTCTCCAAACAGTGCCAGACAGGAGTCAGCAGCCGCCGACCGAGGGGCGGGAGGCCTTTCTGCCGTTCGCCTCCAGGACGTTCCTGCGGGAGAGGCTCTCCGTGTCTCTGCTGTGTGTGAGGGCGCCACACCCCACTGCCACTGTTCTAGCAGACAGGCAGAATTTATCACATGACTTCACACATGTATTTTACACTGCGTGTCAAAGTATGCGTCACATATACAACATATATTCTATATATTACATTCCATATATTTTTCTTATTTGGCCTTGTCATTATTCTTCTATACGTTATATTACAAATACATATTCTTAGATTCCATATATTATTCTTATTTAGTCTTGTCATCTTAATCACACATTGTAGCGTAATACGACGTTAATTATTTCCAGAGAAAATATGATTCATTTTAAATTCACAATTAAAAAAAAAAAAAGTTGCCTTTCTGAGGATGACACACAAATGTCCATCTGTTTGGAAAACATTTATTTTGACATTTGGACAAAATGCTCCTTGAAGTCTAAATAACAGGCAGGGCAGAGAGGAACACGGGGGGGTCGCATGTTACTGGAGAAAAGGGCAGGGAAACATCGGAGTGGATACAAGACCAGGAAACAAAAACCAGGCGTTAGCGTGATCTCATGCGATGTGACTGCTGCACATCTGAGGGATGGCCGCCTCTATCTGAGAAAGTCGGGGGCCCTTCCAGGGGCCCGGCTCTGTGGGCATGTGTGTGATGCTCCACCTGCGGGCGGGGCCCCTCGCCCCGGGTTTGACGGAGACCGGGGCGGGACCGGGTCACTGTCTGTCAACCTGCGGTCGCATGCAAAGGTAGCAGCGGTGACATGGTTGTGTAAGAGGAAGTATACCTGCGGTGGGGCCCCGTCCGTTAGCTACTCGCTAACCGCAGTGACACAGTGACACGTCCCTATCCCCGCCTCCCCCCCGCGCCTCCTTCCTCAGTGTAACGGCCGGGCAGGTGCCTGTGCTGGATGGGGGGGGGGGGGCTGGTGGTGGTGGTAGGGTGGGGGGGGTTTGCGAGGGTTTGTATTACAGGAAATGGGGGGTTATGCTACTGTGGACAAAATTACGCAGATCTAATACTGCTTTCAAACTGCCTCGCGCCTGAAACAGCGGGTTGGATAACAGCAGAAATATAAACGGCAGCAGCACAGGAGGACAGCGTGGGGAGGGAGGGAGGGAGGGAGCGTCGGCTCAGACCAGCCTTTCGTAAGAGCGGAAACTCCTCTCTAAAACTCCGGGCCCTGTCTCAGCTGCTGGACCAGAACACTGTGCGAGAGCAGGATTATATGGATTTGCAAAGTGAGTGTGGGCTCAAGCGCTCGAACGCTCGAGCCAAACCGTGGAATAAGCACGCTAGCTTCCACAACTGCACCGCTGTTCAAATTATTCTAATTAAGCACACCAACAATTAAAAAACAACAGCCAAAAAAGTCTGAATTTTAAATCCATTTCAATAAGCATTCAGATAAATCACAACGTCTGACAAGTTTTTTATGTCTAAAGATGGAAATAGAAATATTTCTCCTCTAAATTGCTGAGCGTGATCTCATGTGTGTAACAGAGAGGGAGAATTACAGGGACATGATTGGATAAAACACCAGGAACGGTGACAGAGCTGACCTGCAACGCTGGCACACCCGCCTGAGGTGGCCGAAGCATGCAGAAAATGCATGGCGTATTGCGACGGACCGCAGGGAGGAGACCCGTGGCAGCACCGCGGGTCCTCACCTGCTGCAGCTGCGCCTGTCACAGCCACATGGAGCACGCAGGCGGGGATGCGCCAACCGTCAGCCGCAACCGAACACAGCGCGCAGCTGAGGGAGAGAGGAGCGCAGTGCAGAGGCCTGCCAATCACATCAGCTAACAAAATGAGCGCAAATTTCCGCCTAAAACCGCTTCTCTCACAGTAGCCTTGCTGCTCTTCATAGTCCATTTTATATGTAGAAAGAAACCCAGTTTAATTTAACTGAATTGAACTGAACTGAATTAAATTGAATCGAACTGAAGATGGTATGTTTGACTAAATAAACACAATTTGCTTTTGCTTTTAATTTTACATTAAAAGCCCTTACTATGATTGTCAGTTGAATATATTCTATTGTTTAACATCAGGTTAATGTACAGTATATTTTTGCACAAAACCTGTCTCCCTGATAAGGTTCACTTTCTCCTCTTTAAAGCCAAAATATTCAAAAAACCCAAAAAGTTTATAACTTAAGCTTTCACGTTTTTTAGTGATCCTACCAACTGGTAGGATGCTGTGGGTGGGTTTAACCTTTAACCTTTCAGTAAATGAATGGTAGCACATCAGACAATATTCTAATATTGAGAAAACAAACACATACATGCATGCATCTTTCTAATATCATGGTTTGTATGCATTTTTTCTTCTGTTCTTAATTTTCTTGATTAGCTCTACGGCAATAGCCCCCCCTTTTGTTCTCCCTAACTGATTATAAAGACAGTACGTGCCCTTTTGCTAAGTGACAATCTTTCTGAGGCTCAATGATATTCATTGCAAAGGTCTATACAACATTACCATAAGTTACCCTGCCTTATTATTGACATTCTGCATCCTGCCCTTCCCATTTTGATTTTAATTATACTAAAAATATGTAAACTTAATTTAACGACCCCTTGAGAGACATTGCTCGGATCGAGTTGAAACGGCCTGCCCTGGCCATCTTTGACTTCATTGTTTTGTCAGGTCTAATTAGCGTTAATGTTATCAGGCAAGGGCTTTTATGGTGACACAGGCATGTTAAGATGATTTTGACAGGTTTAAGGTCACCCGTTTTCGTCCAGTTTTTGGTAAGTTGATTTTTAATATGAGATTTTTTTTACAGTGGATATTGTAAAAAACAGCAGATAACCAGAAGAAATAGCAGCACTCATTGCCAGTGTTACTAAATGCTTGATTTATAATAATGGAATATGAGGATATCTTTCAAACAATATTATGTTAAGTACATGTATTGAGTGAAGCACATTTAAACCATAATTTACGGGAGAAATTTAATTCATGTTCAACAAAATGTATTTCATTTTAACTGCTGTTGACATTTTTGGAGTTTAACTTGAAATTCTTTTTTCCAAAATACTGGGAGTACTCAGAATGTCTTCCTGTTGATTACTCCAGTAACACACAACACTTGAAGTCCTCATCTTTAAGTTGAAGGATAATCATATTTTCCTCCTCAGAAAGATGTGCCAGCCTACTCCCACTGAGCGATCCCTCGCTCTGAATTAGCTTAACTGGTAATCATTAAAATCATCATTCATTAGTCAGCAGCCTCCGTTAATTAGCCAGCTCCTCCTGAGCCTTCTGACACAGTCAGCATCTTTCGGCGGCGCGCGGCATCCTCGTTACCCCAGCCGTCACGGGTGATCCCAATAAAACACCCCTCGTACACTCCGCGCACTCTCTATAATATGACCATCACCATTAAAACTGTCAGGGCGTAAGTACTCAGTGGTGCAGCCCATACTTTACGGGCTTCTCCCCGCTACTTTGACACGGCGGGCCGCGCCGCTCATGCCACGCCGAATCACACCCCGTCCTCCACCCTGCCGGGGGCCCCACCCCATCCTCCGGCTCCACCTTAACCGTGGCGGGGGGGGATGGTGGGGTAGCGGCGGGCCGCCCCGGGAGGACCCGTCCGAATTACGGGCTAGGCCTGATTTACGATCGCCCTCCCGGTTGCTCCCCTCTCCCCTGTACGTGAACATGAATATTTCATATCCTCCAAAAACATATGTCCCACTCATACGACACGCTTTTAAAGACAACAGGGGGAATCTCTGCCCAAAGGGGACAGGATGCCCGGTACAGGGCCCCTGCAACAGCTTCAGAAAAAGACCGAGAAATAAATACAGACAAAGGGAGATGCGTTCACAAAAAGCAAAGCCTGAATGTTTTCTGAAAGCGTTTATGGGAATCGTTTAAGTGGACGAGGGCCTGAAATCGTTTGTCCAGAAACGAGCGGGAACCCGGAATGGAAATTTCCCCCGTCTAACTGAATTCCCTCCTTTTTATCAGAGCATTTTAGTTGGGAAAAAAATAGATGAATAACACTGACAGCCTGCAAGCCCCTTTCAAAACCCGCGGATGCCGTTCCTTTTAATTCCGGCAGATCACCCCAGACCCCCCTTGCCTGATGTACTTATCACATTAGTAATGGCCCCTCTCCTTGTCATGCCTCTATCTCAAATGGGGAGCAGGAATATTATTTCAGATGTCAGAGGTCCCTGGAAGGAGCAGGTCTGGGTTACCTGCCCCGCAGTGGCAATTTTCTCCCTCTCCTCCCAGGCAGAGAAAAGAAAAATCCTGACACAACCCTGACAAACAGCGAAAAGGGGAAGGATTTCCTCGGCGACGCTAAGATTGCGATGCCAGCTTCAATATGACAAGTGCCAGCGTTATGAAGACAGACGTGAGCCGAGATGGGCTGACTGACCTTTTCCAAATGTCACATGTCACCGTGGCTTTATGTCACCCACTGACAATATGTCAGGGGCATAAAAAATCATTATACCTAAAAACTATGTTATAGGTAGCAAAAATAATAATTAAGATGTTATTATTCAGGGCCAAATGGGGGTGGCAAATTTATGATTGTCATGGGTGCGCTAAGATCCTGATACCTTGAGCTTAGAAGCACGTTTGTCTGTTGAAAGGAGGGATCTTAGTTCTTCCTGGCCTGTATCAGTCTCTGTCTCTGTCCACCTCCTATCAGACAGAACGTCAAGGCAGTGCTTACTTACAGCTACGAGAACAACAAAACTGTCACTGTGCTCCGTTCTGGGCTTACATGAATGGGCCCAGCCATCAAGGAACATGCAATTTCCTTTTGCCTACGTTTGCTTAAGGAGGACGCCGTTCAGTGACTCCTCGACAGACACCCGCAGCTCGCCGCTAAATGAGACGGCGAGGCACGATACGCCCGTGTGCCGGGCTTCTCAAAACGAAACAAAAGCGGGAGAGACGCGCGGGAGCGGCGCGATCGTGTGACCCGGGCTGGTGCGAGGTCGTGCCGTGCGGTGCCAGGTTGTGATGTCACACTCACAGCTGGCACCGTAACGGCTGCAGACCGACACATTGGACGGGTCCTGGGAGACGGCAGTGTGAAAGCACTAGCCTTCACAGACCACCCGGCGAGGCCCGTCTCCACCAGCAGCAGTGATAAACCCACTCGATGAAATCTTTACTGCTTTAATAAACAGGAAGGGGTGATTAATGTTGCTCTTCTTTTTTTAGTATTTCATATAAATTATGACAGATTTATACCGCAGGCAAATGGGCCGAATCCCGTATAAAACCCAACGAAAAAAGACGTGTCACGTGAGCACTTACATACGCAGAAATTACATAAACAACGCTCACTCACGAGCCCACTCCCACTGAGAGAAAGCTCCGCACGTCACGCCAACCTGCAGTGACATTCTGCATTTCTGCTGGACAGCGTGTGATCATAACGCGATTGTTTTCCTCAACACACAGTCTTCCTCTCTCTGTCATGCAGCAAGAAAACCCTCAGAAACTGGAACTTCGTTTTTTCGTTTTTTTTTTACAGCCTGGACTAAGACGTCACCCGAAACATGTTGCAGGGGCTCAGATGAACGACAGCCTCTCCCTCTCGCAGCCGACTGAGACACGGCCTCGCCTTTAATGTCTGCGCTTGTAACAGCCATGTTACAAGCTTTTTTAATGGGCGCTCATTAGAAACAGACAGTGATGTGGCTGCACATTTCTGGGTGTCTGTGGCGCTCACAGACAGGACTGCAGGGGGTGGGGGGGGGAGAGAGAGGGCCCCACACATCGAACAAGTCCGGGGAGAATGCTGGGATTCTCAAGGCAGCTGAGATTGAGATTGAGGGAAACTGAGGGAAACAGGAGCAAATGCCCTCTAACCGACCTGGTTTCATTCTACTGACATTTTCTGGGAGCAAAGGAGCGGGTGAAGGCTTTGCAGATGGAGCCTTCCGCTACAGCGGAACTATGGAAAGGTCTGATCCCACCTAAAACACCCTGCACCCCTTTGGAAACAGACAGGGACACGCCTTTGCCATTCTGTGCTAATCATTTAACATCTTCTGCCCCTGTGCCACCGTCACAGGGTTGCTGTGGTACCCAAAGCCAGCTTCCTCGGCATGAGCAGAACAGATGCCGCTAAAACGCAGAGGGGACGGTGACAGCCCTGTGAGCGCTGCTCTAACAGCGGCCGCTTCAGTGCGGCTCTGCCCATTTGCTCTGTGGCTTTAAGGCCCCCCTGTCCCGGTTTGACCCCCCAGGCCTTTTGTCTGGCTGTTTACTCATCACCATCTCTGCGTCCCCCATCCCCCGACTGGAGCGTTTGTCTCCTCTATGGGTCTGTTTACGGGCCTGCTTCCTGGTTTACAGTGTCCCCACCCTGACCAGACAAGCCCCATGGGGCGATACAATCCAAACCAGCTACCCCTCAACCACCCCGCACACTCCACCACCGCGCCCCCCCCCCCCCCCACACCCCCCCGAAAAACTCCACCCGTGCTTTGTTTTTTTTTTAATGGAGCGCATGTTCCACTGTGCTTTCCAACGGCAGGAATTTTGTAATTTTCTTCAAAATCAAACCAGATATGCAGGCGGGGCGTGAGGCAGCGCGTTGCAGGTTCATTGAAGTCTGCTTTTATAAGCGCCGTCTGGCACCCGACCGCATGCCGAGAACGAGGCCCCATAGGAAAAAGTGTGGAATTTATCAAGGATCGAGGAGTGGGGGGGGGGGGGGTGTTTTGGGGGGTGCCACTCTGTTGCGAAATAATGGAAGCTGTAATTGAAATTCAACGGGGCTTACGTCATGCCCGTGGTGTCTTTGGGGGGGTTAGGGGGTTAGACGTGCCCATGTCTGAAGTGGAAAAGCACAGCTGTGAAGATGGGCTGGTGCAGGCCGAGGGGGGCTTTCCCCTCAGATTGGGGGGGTTTGGGGTGGGGAGGTGGGTCCTGCCCTCGGTTCGGAGGCCCCTGGCACAGGCCAGGCTGAGACAGGCAGGCAGCCACTGCTTTACCAGGCCCTTTGCACCGGGGCTGCTGGTAGTTACTGCTGCTGTACCCGCTTTTATAAGACGAGGGGGGGGGGGGCAGAACAGCTTTGAGTCTGCAAAGCTGTCAATCTGGAACCTTTTACAAGGGCAGAATACTTTTTATATGAAAAGGCCATTAAACATTTCCTAGGGAGAATAAAAAGCACAGAAAACCACCTATTACGCTGGTAGCCGGAGGAGAGGCGCGTGACGCGGTGTCCCGCCTGGCCGCAGCCGAGGCCTGTGGGCTCCGCGGTCTCTGCGCGCTCCCGCCTGCCTCTCTCTGCACATGGCGGAGTCCCGGGGCAACCCCGGCAGCCCCCGTGCCCTCCTACGCTGGGCTCCCCCCCCCCCCCCCCGGTGGGCACGGGGTGCCCGGGCATGGCCACATGTGGCTCCTCTGAACAGGCCCGGTAATGAGGTCGGCACAGGCCTCGGCAGACGGGCTGTACCAGCGCCGAGCTCCACGCGATCCTGGAGCTACACGGCACAGGCGGACATCTTTTACTGAGGACCCCCAGGACGGAGCGCAGGGGAGTCGGTCTGACTGTCCAGCGGCAGAGCAGCTTTCCGATGCACCCTAGTGAGAGAGGGGGCCCCATTATCCCTCCACATCTAAGCTAGATCCTGGTGAGAGTCGCAAAAAAAATCCCAGGTTTTAAAGAGGCGGGGCAGTGGGGTAAGGACGGACGTTCGGTCTCCAACCCTCCAGCCTCTGTACAGGGCCACACAGGCCACTCTGGACCTGGGAGAGACACGGCCTGCTTTCTGTCCCACCTCAGACAGGTGTATTCCCGCACGAGTCCAAAATAAAGATCTCAGTAAAAACCGTACTCCAACTTCTGACTGCATTCTTGTAAGTATGTACAGAGCCAGAGATCAGGAGTACACCTCCAGAGACCCCCCCCCCCCTCTCCCAAGCTCCCCCCTACACACACAACTGTTAACATGCACGAGACCCCACCCCCGGTCCCACCCCCCATTTTCCCAGCATTCCCGGCTGCTGGAGCTCTCATGCTCTCACAGGGGCCCAATTAACTGGTTCAATACATTTCTCACGGCTGATAAATTAAAATATCATACCCATAGCATAATTTCATGAAAAAATAAAGGGCGATCATCCCTCTTATTAACTCCATGAGCAATTGGGGATGGAAACGTTCAAACAGAAACGTTAATGCCACGTTCGGTGTAATCATTCCGTGTGGTCTCTGGCTGAAATATCTCTTTATTAATAGTAATTGAGGGTGTAAATTATAGATGGAACGATTTTCTCCCAAAGCGCGAGAGCGGAGCCTAATAGCAATAATTCTTTATCATCCTCCTTTCTCTCCTTTTTTTCCTTTGTCGTCACGACGAGGGGGGGGGAGAAGATTAAGCATTAATATAGATTTTCAGAGGCCAGCCGCGCTCTTCCTGTGCACCAGCCGCTCTACCTGTCATTACCAAAAATGGCCAGGCTTAGAGCCTTCTGGACCGCAGAGTCGCTCACATATTTCAATTTACTCGCCTCACCTGCTAGAGCCATTTAATCGGCGCTTGTATTAAAGGTCTGCGCCGTATTCGCCTCTCAATAATAACATAATGAGCACAATCTTTGTATTTTTTTCCGAGCAGTTTCGGAGGTGGGGTGGGTGGGAGGGGGGGGTTGTTTTTTTGGCAAGCTTTCTGAAGAGAGCGGGGTTTTGTAAAACGGCAGGCTTTCCACACCTATGATCCACCCCTGTTCCAGTTACCCAAACCCCCGGTCTGTTTTTTATTTAAAACATCAAACGTTTCATTTCATTAGTGGCTTTCTCGTTGCATTTGAAACATGCTTCCCGAAACAAAAAGAAAGAAGGGAAAAAAAAGTATGCCGCTCCGTGGTAGTTTTTATAGGGGGAAATAATGGGCAATTGAGAGAAGGTATTTAATAGGCGACCCGATGCAGTTATGCATCTGCTGCGGGAAGTCATTTCGCATGATTTTTAAAGTAGACGGGGGGTGTCTTTTCACCCCGGAATTACTCACTTGAATGACACCGCTCCTCTTCCCCCCAGACATCCGGCACCTAGTTGTCATTTTTAGAGCCGTATTATGGATACAAGTTCCCGTCGTTAAGGCGGTTGGCGGTGACAGTGTGGGCCCTGAGCGAGACGCCGTGGAAACGGCAGCTCCTTCGGCGGGCTACGTCAGGAGAGAGCGACGCAGGAATCGAGCGGCATGTGCCACAATAACATAATTGTAGCTATAGGGGACGATGTATCTGGGTCAGAGCGGGAGGGCTGCGGAATATCTGCTGCGAAATGAATCCATTTGTCTGACTGGGAAAAGAGAGGGGAAAGGGAAAAAAAATCCATACGGGACAGATTTCAATCTTGTTCCTACTAAACCTGCCAATATAATGCATTCTTCACAAGCGCCGGGATCATTTGAAAAGTTCTTAAGTGGCAGCCATTAGATGGGAACATAGATTTGCCAATAAATAAAAGCGCGGGAGGGATGAGCCCTGGGCTGATTGAATCAGCGCAGCCCGGAGTGGCCGGAGAGCAGGGGAGGACTGACCCGCTGACCACTGGTCAGCACGCACGCTGACCGCACACTGACCGCAGGGGTCAATACCTGCTCCCTCCCCCCGCACCACGTCGCCCTCACTGCCCAATCAATGTCCAATTATGGGTTATTTATTGAATAATCAAAAAGGTATTATCGCCACGCTCACGCAGTGCCGACAGTGCGGCTTGCTATTCATCAGCCACCTTTCAAAATTAGGGTAATCACTTATCATGGGAACAAGGGAGCCAACAGCTGCTGCTGACAGCTATTACTCACAGCTGCTTATGCACGGGGATGCGTCTGTGTGCGTGCGTGCGCGCACGTGTGTGTGTGTGTGTGTGTGAGTGTGTGAGTGTGTGTGTGTGTGTGTGTGTGTGTGTGTGTGTGAGTGTGTGAGTGTGAGTGTGTGCATGTGGTGTGTGTGTGTGTGTGTGTGTGTGTGTGTTTTTTTTGTGCGTTTGCATCTGCTAAAGTCCTTGGACACACTACGGACACAATGGGTGCTTGCCCCACGGTTCCTCTTAAAATAGTTATAAAACAATAAATCCCGCAACAGATGTGCAACAAACAGTATAAAAGGTTTAAAATGGAGCATCAAGGACTGTTAGACATGTCCGTTTGCTTGTGCTTTAAAGACAAGCAGGCCCTGCTTTGCACAAACATAAGACAAAGACACCAAGAGTAGGTACTCCTGCTGTGAGGAGCTAACTCTGGGCAGAACTGGTCTCTCTCCCCAACTCTGGGCAGAACTGGTCTCTCTCTCCTCAGTTCTGGGCAGAACTGGTCTCTCTCTCCTCAGTTCTGGGCAGAACTGGTCTCTCTCTCCTCAGTTCTGGGCAGAACTGGTCTCTCTCTCCTCAGTTCTGGGCAGAACTGGTCTCTCTCCCCAACTCTGGGCAGAACTGGTCTCTCTCTCCTCAGTTCTGGGCAGAACTGGTCTCTCTCTCCTCAGTTCTGGGCAGAACTGGTCTCCCTCCCTAGCCCTGGACAGAAAGTGTCTCTCTCCTTCTCCCCCTGTGGGTGAGGCTTCTTACTACTGCAGCCCCGGAGCCTCCACTTCCTGCATGACCTCACAGCGGCTCATTCAAAAACCTGAGTGTCCCCAAAGACAGGGGCGTAAAACAAGTCGTTTTTTTGTTATACAGAGAGGAGGACGAGGAGAGTGATCTTGGTACTAGCAGGCAGGCAAGCGGGCAGCTGGGTTAGTGAGTGGGCCCCCCCCCCCCCCCCCTCCCACCCACCACCACCTCCCCCCACCTCCCACCCCCCCACAGCTCAGTTCAGGGAGGTCAAAGAGATCTCCTCGGCCATTCTTTACCAATAAAATAAATTGCTGCACAGTCTGCTCTTAAACAGTCATATCAATCAAATACACTTACGTCGGCCATAAATTCAGAACCAATCACAGCGCTCTCTAATGCAGTGACTGGAGCCAGGGAGGATGGGGGGTGGGGGGGCTGGTGTTATGGCTTCTCTCATCACACAGTGCTACATTTAAACCTCTCCCCGTTCACACTGCCACGCACCATCCCTTTTTTCCCCCCTGCCTCAAAAGCATAAGGGAAGCCAATGTGGCCCACCTAACTGAATTAGAATTGGTTTTCGGCCCATCCACAAGGGAGCTAGAGTTACTGACAATCAGATAAAAATGAAACAATTGCTTTTTTATCATTATCCAAAACAAACAAAAGGGGGCTAATGGCCCGGGCATCTGTGGCGTCCGTGATGCAGAAGCGATGCCAGATCGATGCGAGAGCGAATAAACGCTGACCGCTAACTGCTCATTATTATAGCGACCAAAGGGATTCTGGGTACGTTTAAGTGGCCAGTGCTCTTTGGAAGGGCTTGTGTCTTCAATAGGTTTCTGTTCAGATTAAACATGTGGGAATGACTCAACAGGAATGACTCTAAAGATGGCCCACTTTGGCAGGGGTCTCTGATAGTGCAAACAGGGATGACAGAAATCGTTCTGTTTAAAATGAAACCTTTGTGAGATTTAACAGTTCCCCTGTCCTTATTCCTAATGCGGCTGGCCTCCTACACATTAAAGCACAGGTAATTCTGAGAGACAGCTCCAGAGGTAGGTGTAAATAACAGCTCTGATAACACACCTAAATTAGGGAGAGGGGTGTGAGGAAGGTCCTTGTTTTCCTGTGCTGGAGCTCCACTCAAGGTCCCCTTCATTACCGGCAAATAACGGCTGTTGTGGCCAATTAGAACGGAGAGATTGATTGGCACCAGTGGAGAGCGACCTGTGTTTGGCGTAGCAAACCTGATCTTTTCTGCTGAGGGCCGGGGGAACGACGTGATTTGATCTGAAACACACCCCGTCCTCGCACCCACGCCCCCGGGGCACGGCCACCCTGCTGCTAACCTCACCCCCATCCCACTCTCTCAGGGGTTAATCGCGTTAGTCCCACGGCGTAAGCCTCACAGCGTGTGACCTCAAGGCTCAGCCTGGGAGCCGTCCGCTCGGTGCAAGGGACTTCCCCACTGCTCATCAGGGCTCGTTAGGAGCCTGTAACCAGGTTACCTCGGCACTCTGCACCCTGGCTTCTACAGGTACGACAGGCCCTAACTCTGTTACCCGCTTCCGTGACTCCTGTTAGGAGTCCTGTCCTCCCCACCCCCGAACACTGACCCCAGGGAAATTTTACCTCTCTCAGGCCTTTGCCTTTCTGACCCCTCCCCACTGCTGTATTTATTCACTGTAGTGGCGTCTCTGCCCTTCACAGATAGCGCCGCGAAACTCGAGTCCGATAAGATGCCGAAGGAATGCCCCCGTTCCATCGATCTCCTAAGGCTTAAGCAGGAGACAGGTATTTATTGCAGCGGTGGTGGTTGTGGTTGTGGCTGTGTGTCAGGGTGAGACTTTGCACTTTTGTCATACCTGTGATCAATTACCTGCATACTCATGACATTCCAAGCAGCGGATGCTGAAGTCCACCACAATGTGCTGCAGAGTGCTGCGTGAGGCCTTATCACCACATGCCTCAGGAGTGATAACTGCTTCCCATGATCTTTTGCACTCAATTGCCAGTGCCATTTATCAGTGCATTGGAGCCCCTGATCGCTAAAAGTTAGCCATCTCTGCTACCCTGCTTATCGCACGGCCCACGGTCCCACAGTCACACCCACTTTTACACCTGTCTGTTGGTTTTTCCTGAGGACACTCGGCTGATAAGAAGCGATGACAGCCCGTTAATGGTATCCACGTTCCTCTCAGAGTCACTAAAAATGACCTGCAGGAGTGTTACAGTCCAGCTCCACGCCGGTTTTACAGGGTGGGCCTAACTGTACGTCTCGCTCTTGGCGAGGCGCTAACAGTTCAGCGGATGTGCTGTTCGATCCGTTAGCTTAGCCCTGATGCTAGGTGACTTATGTTGTCTGCAGCTGACCCCGTCTGACAGGGGTGATTTGTGTGACGTGGGGGAAAGCTATGTCAAGCCTGAGATTTGAACCCGTAACCACTTCACCACTCTACTGCCCATAGCTTTGATCTATGAGAGGAGGAAGCACCACACCCTTTGTGTACAGGGATGTGTGTGTGTGTGTGTGTGAGCGGGAGGGGAGCAGGTACTCATCCGGGACCTCGGCAGGGGTGAGGAGAAGCTCGCCAATATCCCCCCCGCCATAAACGTCCTCGTGAAAATGACAGCAAGATGTACGTGCGGATCCCTGTTAAACTTTTACTACTAATCACCCGGCGAGCCCGACCGCTGCCTTTAAACCGGGCCGGAACAGGGCGGCTCTAAATGAAGACATCATCTTCAGCCGGGATCCAATAAAAGCCAGTCAACAAACGGGCGGCGGACGGAGCGCGCACAGACCCGCGCCGCTCTCATTTCCCTGCGTCTCCAGGGGGGCGGGGGAATTAAAGCCCCGCCGGGGGCCGCGGACGCCGCGCTCAAGGTCATGCGGGAATGAGGACGGCCTCCAGGTGGAGCCCCAGAGACCATCAGCTTTTTGCTAAGTAAAAGTGGAGCGTGTTTGGAGAGGTAAGGCCCTGTGACCATCCCCCCCCTCCCCCCTCCCCCCGCAGACGGATGGCCTTTCCGCCAACGTTGTCGTTCTTTGATTTGACCGTTTCTGTCAGCGACCCTGTGAAATCTGCCGGTGCGCTGTCAGCCGTGTGCCAAGGGCTCCGCCGGAATGGGATCCGCCAAACAGCAGCGGGAGACGTTTGGACGGTGACGTGGGTGACGGACAGCAGGGCTCTGTCAGTCACCCGCGGTGACAGGAGCCGTTTTCACACGCCAGCGAAAGAGCCGAATCGGACAGCCGAGTCTTCACTCGCACTACCGCTGGCTTCCTCTAGGGGGAGGAGAGCGACAGGCAGCTCGCTTCTGACGCTCTGAGAGGAAGTCATTAGGCGAGCCACCGGGACAGGCGCAGGCATATAGGAAGGGTGGTTAAGGAGAGGTCGGAGGTCAGGCCTTGTTGTCCTAGCCACAAGCAGCAGGCAGAGACCAGCGGGGCCAGAGGTGAGGAGGTATTCTGTAATGAGAGGGATCGGGCTTCACAACATGGGGGCCCTGAGCTGAAACAAAGGCAGGTCTCTGAGGGAACAGTACACCTGCACACCCATCTGTGCTTCTCCACGCCAGCCATGGGAGAGCATAGCCCACCTCAGCAGCCATGGGAGAGCATAGCCCACCTCAGCTTTGACTTCCCAACCCCCAAGGCCTTTGGGCTCCAAAACTATGCATAAGTGAACCTCGAACAAGTTTGTCTTGACTAATAAGAACATGTCAACGAAACTCTACAGAAAACGCTGCATGACTGTCGCTCACGCTGACAACTGTGAATAAAGCAGCTTTAAACCTTCTCCACAACAACCTGGGAATTCAACACCTGTCTGATGATCCTGTTACACTCCAGGCGTCAGATTCTGTTTTGACATCTAACCCCCTAACAATGAGAGTACCAAGGCCGTGATCACCGGCCACTCCGCAAGGATAAAAACACTGCCCGGTAATCACCGCTCAAGTCCTGAACAATAAAAACACGGATTGATGTCATTTCTTTCATCCGTAACTTTAAACCAAAAGCAGTGCTGGCACCAGCAGTCATCTCCACCGTGCACGGACGAGTCTGTCTAATTTGACGATGATGCGTACAGAGGTGGGGGAGCTGATTGGCTGGAGGACCCTGGAGGAAGATAATGCGCGGTCCGGGCCGGCTGATGGATGGCTCACTCCGGGAGGTGTGCGAGGGAACGTATGTGTGGGACAATGACCGGGGGGACAGAGGGGGGAGGAGCGTGCACAAAACGCATATTTCCTCTGCCAGTCACCCTTACTCAACGACGAGCGGGCCAGGACTCCCAAACATGCGTCACTCTTGCCGACAATCACCATTAAGAAGAAAGAGAAGAGTTTAACTGGTGCAAGGTGCATGGGGGGTAGGGTGGGGTGGGGGGGCACGAGAGGACAGGGCAGTTCATGTAGACACCCTCCAAAAACGCCCCCCCATCCCACTCGTGTACACACACACACACACACACACGTACACGCACACACACACACACACACACACACCTAATAACACTTCTCCTGCTATTACCTCTATGCTAGTTTCATTATCCGGGCTGAACTCTCAATGACCCACCCTTGGCAATTTTGTATGTCATTTGGGGTTCAGGGTCTGTGATTTAAATGTGCAATCCCTGTTGTAATTTGATTTCTGCGTGGGGCCACGGCGAGGGGGAGGAGCTGGAGGGTTGGCTTGGTGAGCGCCACCGCAATGACTGGAAGAGGCTAATAGACTAATCAGGGCCTTCGTTACATGGTAATAAGATTGGCCCTAAAACACTGATGACTACTACTTGGCCCAATGATTACCGAACATTAATAGCTTTTCGCTTTTCTTTCCCCTCTCCCTGCTGCCCTGCTTGGCTGCCACTTTGCACTTAAAGTGGGGAAATAAAAGCCTCTCTCGGCACAGGTGCCAGCATCGCTTCTAACGGTGACAGCCGTGCTGCTGCTGCTGCTGCCGCCCGCAGCGAGAGACACCGCCACGTCCCTGAGCCTCTGAGGGCCGAGACGGGGCGCCCCCGCACTCCCGTCCCGGGAACGCATTCAACAAACACCAAGTACTACACACGCAGACAATGCAAGCTGTGCCAGTGAAACACTGCCTACCTCACAGCGGTGTTTTGTAATACAATACATGGCAGATGGGTAAAAAAACAGAAATATGCATCTGAAGATGTTGGCTGATTTCAGCGGCGAATATACAGCCTGACCTAAGTAGGCAACAATGTCCCTAACAGGCCTCTTATGATCTTAATCTGCTGCCCTCATTTCTGAACAGCACAAAATATGTTATTCAGGATAAATTATTCAGTGTAGAAGGCTACAACTGTTTGTCATTATTTGTCTGGTTTTTTTAATATTTATTTAAAATAAAGAAACAAAATACAATGATTAAAAAAAGATTGCCTGAAAAAATAAATCCCAGAGCATTATGGGAGGATTTCACAAACAGGCTCTTATTGGCTGTCCTGTAGAGAGCAGCGGCTTACCTGATTTTTGCTGCAGATAGCTTGATCTCTTTGAAGGCAAACATACTGAATACAGAGGAAGGTAATTTGCCAGACAAGGGAAGGAATCTGTCCTTAAATTGGTCTCATTGTCACCCTCCCGTAGAGGCATGAATCTATCTTGGGTTACACTGTAGTAAGTGTCTCCAAGCCCATAAAGAATCCCCTATAAACCTTCTGTTACTAATGGCCACCATCATTAATATGAGCAAAACATGAGGACAAGGCTGATACACGGGGATGGGGTGTTCAAGCAGAGCGTCTGAAGATTCAACCGGGCTCTCAGATTACATTTCTGAATTATGGATCACCACTATCCATCTATAAAACAATGCCATTCAGGAAATAAGACATTACAGTCTAAAAGAATACACCACTGCCCAACGGGGATTCGGGACATCACACAATTACAGGACAACAAGCCAATATTTATAGGTATTAAAAGGCAAGGCCCGGGCAAATGCAGTTACACTGGGGGAAAAAGAATGCCCTTTTCAATAATCCCCCGGCCCTCCCAACAACAAAGGCCTTTCCAGATGAGTGGGTATTGACCCATCCTGCTACCTGATACCCCTGGATCATTCCAGAGCGCTGGATATGACCCAGCTTGTTCACATCTGGAAAGGACAGGGACGTGCAGGGGAAATTGCTGGGAACCACCTGTGTGCCGGGTGCGGACAGGGGTTCGAGGGATAGAGGGGTAGAGTGGGGGACTTGGGGGGTGAGGGAGAGTCACATGGATATGGCAAATAAGTGTGAAGTGAGGGCGGGGCCAATCACAGAGTCTGGGTTAGACACTCATCCAGGTATGAGCGGGGCCAATCACAGAATGAGCGTTAGATACTCCTCCAGAGGAGGGCGGAGCCAACCTTACCTTCCCTTACACACCTTTCTGAAAGGAAGTGTAACGCTTAGCGAGGAAGCTGCCGCCTGAGAGCCAGCCGCCGCTGGGGCCGTGCGTGCTGAACGGGGCGCAGACGGCACTGCCAGGCTCTCGCCCACGCCAGCTGCGGTGCCAGGGCACCATACGCGCACCAGACCAGCAGAGCCAGAGCCAGCGCTCCACATGGTGGGGAACGGAGAGGGGGGGTGTCTGCATTCCAGTAATCCGCTTTTTCCTGCTCTGCTAACACTTATGAAAATGCTGCATGGTGTGGCTGGGGTTTGGCTGGCTGCGTAAACGGGCTCGGGCACGCGGCGAGTGGAGGGGGGGTGGGGTGGGCTCTGTGGGCAGGGGGTGGGGGGTTGCTCTGCGGGCAGCAGCGGGCCGCCGCGCCGAAGCCGCCCCTCACCATGCCCGTGTGCGCATTCCTGTGCCAGCCCCACACGGCAGTGAAAGCGTGCGGTTAGCCTTACAGCTGTGGCCAGAGGAAGCGTTCAGGCAACATAAAAATCCATCACACTCAGCTGAATAGGGGGCTGAAAAAGACACAGTGAAGGCGTTCTGCTAACAGAGGTGATTATTAAAATATGCTGAGGCTGACTCCTTCAGGGGGGCGAGCATGCCACAGTTATGAACGAGAAATGAACTTACCTGTGACGAGGAGACGGGACAAAAGGTCAGCAGGGCACATGGAAGGAAGGAAAAGGAAAGCTTTATTAGTGAATAGCCTTGTGAACGATGCATACAATTCTGCCAAGCCATCTACTGGTTATGAAATACAAACTAGGATCCCATATTTCTGTAAAACACCTATTACAAAATTGCGGTCTTTACAAACACATGGCGAATCAACCACCGAATCAATTCCCAACATCTCATATTCATTTGTAAAACATGTATGTAACCCGAGGTGTGGGCAACACGTCTGAATACAGAGAAAGAGTTTTAGCGGTAATCTCTACACCCCTCTCCCTGCATATGCAGTGCCCTGGGACACTGTAGCACATCTGAAACGCAGATCACACAGCCCTGCAGTGGAGCCACTGAGACTATTACCTGCCCACAGTTAATATCTGATCTCTCCGGCCCCCTCCCCAGCCCCGGTGCTGTGGTGTAAACACAGATTGTAAGGTTAGGGGTTAAAAGTGTTGTGCTTTGATTCTTTGACAGTAATCTAATTTCTCTTCTCTTACACATCTATATTTATTTGGTTTTGTCAACACTCAGGGTTCTTTTTTCTTCCTTTTGCCTTCTGTGTATTGATCCCACTAATGGATTGGATCTGATTCCAGAGTGTCTAACACGTTTTTGTATCCTCTTATTTTCACCCGGGAAAATCGATGGGGCAGGCCCGAAAATCAGCCAGGATCAGGTTTTAAGGAATCCGCCGCGGGGGGAAGACTCCTCGCTCCTTCTCATACTGATTTTCTGCAACCCTGGGAGGAGAATGCTCTGCACATATCCTACGACCTCTAATTTCATTGGCTGAGCGTTTTTCCTATGTGCGCCATTTACACTATACGATTTCCAGAAAAAAATTTTACAAAGAAAAAAAACCTTATGTGAAGCATTACTACAAGCTGTGAATCTTTTTTTTAACCCCAGCAGAAAGGTGTACATTTTAGCAACATGAATTGTAGCATATTAATGTTTACATGGTTTCCATGTGTTTAAACTAAGCAGTATTTCTTTCCGCGGCTCCACATTATACATATACAGCAGATTTCCCCCTCTGACCCCAATTCCTGCTGCGGAGGCCCAAGTCTGAGGGTCAAAACCCAGCCAATGAGCCTGTCTCTCCTGCAGGCACCGCCTTGTCCCCCTGCCAGGTGATAGATTTTATTTATACTGTTTAAGGTTTTGGCCGGTGCAGCACACTGGGTATTTTCTGTTAGTTAACTGCCCGCGCGGTGTGGCAGTGTCCTCTTTTTGACCTTGAAAGAGACGGGGAAGACAGGGGAGGGGAGCGTGGAGTGCCATAGGGGGCTCTTCATTAATGACAGTCCTAAATTGGACTTCCTGCTGCGACACCCCCCCTGCCACACCACCCCCCCGGCGGCCCTCCTACTGATGGAAATGTGTTAAACACGAGAGAAGAGCAGATCAATGGCAGAGCTGGCTGTGGTACCGGCTCCTGGAGCCAGTAGCCACGATGGCGGCTGCATTTGTGTGCAAAGTGTGAGAGGTGGTGGGGGGTGGCGAGGGGGGTGCCGGGTCTGAAACACGAGCGGGAGGCTCGATAATTAAAAAAAAAAAGGAGAAAGATATCAATGGCTTCTCAGCTCTTCACACAGCTGAGCAAATTGGAGGACTTGTCAGGAGTCACAACACGGGGGGAGAGGGGGGCTTGGGAGCTTGGAGGAGCAGGAGGAGGAGGCAGGCGAGGCCAGGGCTGGCGAAAGGCCTGCTGGGAGATGGACTCAGACACTTGAAGAGGGTACCTTTTTGCCTCCGCTCAAACGAAACAATCACTTGAAAGTGTGAGCTGCCAAGAACGGAGTCCCCTTCCACATCGCTCTTGTCTTACTGCCCTGGGCGTAAGGCCCAGCTCTGGCGTCACAGACACCCTGAACCAGGCTTGGCCTCACCGTCAGAGCAAAGCGACACACCAGCCCGGCGCAGCAGGGAGCCTCCTGGCCAGAGAGGGTCTCACGCTACTGCCCCACCGGCCACCTTCACCAGACGACAGAGGGCCCTGATTTCTCAGAAGAAACATTAACAACACCAAGACGGAACGTCACCCAGCTGAAACAGGCATTGTATCATCTCCGTTTTAACCACATTAGAGGAACTTCTATATAAAAAAGAGACAGTGGCACTTATTGACACAGTAATAAGACTAGCCTGCTCAGTGAATAATGATGTTATGTCTGCATCATTGTTGAATAATAGGAGCTTCGGGGTGGAAGAATGACAGGTAAGAGGGCTACGGGACACTCTAATGGATCAGCGGCACTTCCTCCAGCTGTTGATGCGGGCTCCTCTGAGGTGTGGGGTGAAGTGGCGGCCATGACGGACGTGGGGGCTGTGGGCTTTTTCAGCGGTACGCTGGTACGCTGGCCGCATGGGCGCGTGCTGGCTGTCCCTGTAAGAGGCTCTCTGACAGTGCGGGCCCTCGGCCCCACCTGAGACAGCTCTATCTGAGGGGACGACGAGGTTAATGGCGCAGAGAGCCAATGAAGTAGTGACTGACATCCCATAAACCCCGGTGCCACGGGGACACGACGCCCCCGCATGCACACACACACACACGCGCGCGCGCGTGCGCAGCCATACAGAGAGATCATAGCGGAGTGACATCACCGCGGCCTTTCACCCCTCCAGGGCACCGGTGCGGCAGCGAAAACGGTCACCGCTCTGGGTAGCAATCGCCGTGACGACAAAGCGACTGGTAAAAAGGGACTGGCCACTGGAAAACATGGCATTCAACCTCTCTCTAACTGTCAGCTGGAGCATATCTGACACAAAGGTATGTCTAAAGCATCAATACATTGATCGAATTAAAAAGCTTCGGTCATCTGACACAAAGAGGTCCTTTCCCACCACTCAATAATAAAAGCATCACTTATCGCTATCGTCCTTTTTTCTGTTATTGAGCACACTGTCGCTACAAATAGCACAGGACATTAATACAAATATAACCAAACAGAGTCTCAAACTGGAAAAAAAGAATAATGGAAAAAATGTAAATAAAACATTAATAATTAGGGCCATTATGAAAGATAACCAATGGGCCAGCGGTATCATTCCAAAGATGGATTAACCTGTCTTAATTCTGATAAACTGCGTGCTGTACAAAAATGCCTGTAAGTACATGCACAGACACGCATGCACGCACATACACACACACTCACGCGCATACACACCTCTACACATCCTCCCGCTGAGAGGTGGCGGAAGCACACCTCTGTGATACAGGTAGAGGGCTGTCAGCGCAGATCACGCCCCACTTCAGCCTGTCGCTCAGGTGAGGAGAGATGAAAGGCCTCACTGCGTTTAACAGTATCCAGTGCAGCTGGCATAGGGGCAGGAGTGAGGGCGAAAGTGCACACACAATGTGCTGTTTTGGTTTCCCCCAGACAGACACACACTCAGCCATCTGCTGAGCTGGTCTCCCATCAGCGGCGGAGGAATGCTCCTTCTTCTGTCTTCACACCGAAGGAACGACGATGCGAAACACGGCAGAACCCGCAAGAGCAGGCCGGCGGACATCTTCCCAGCCGCAGCACAACAACGCGAGCCGAGGAATCCAACTGCCCAACCCCACAGCTGCTGGGACTACAACTCCCATGATGCCCAGCTCACATATCACGGGGTGTAAAATCAATTACACTGGAGGTGGTGTTTATTAAGACACTTCCTTGCAGGCAATGTCTGATCTTCAGAGGGGCATGTGTGTGCTGTTTAACATTTCTCCCAGAGCGAAGTACACTTGTTAGAATTCATTAATTAAATCTGCGACCGTCACGCTGCGTTTCCATACCGGAATGTGATAGGCACACAATGGGACAAAACTGCGGGCTGAACCACAAGGCTGCTGATGGACCCCTGTCCCAGCGGGGCAGAAATCGCTTCAGCAATGTGACAGAAGCCAAACTGGGCTGGCCAATTGTGCGGAGAGGACAGAGCTGCATGGTGACGCGTGGGGGATGTAGAAGATACCCCTGATCATTATGGGATGTGGCTGTATTTTTTTTTTTTTGCACCCAGCAAAAATCTCCTGATAGTGTTTAAGGCATGTAAGAGGCCATCGTCGACACTGATGGGATAACATTTAATTATGGAAAACCAACAAAATGATAAAAATGCATGCCCCCGGAGCTGATGAATTAATGCATACTTATTTTAATTTGTAAATGTAATGAATTGACACCAGCGTTTTTTTTTTTTTTTTAAATAAATCTTTGGTGCCGTGAAATCAAATCCCCAAATCTCAGCACCTCTTTTACGGACATACACACACAGACACGCACACACACACACACACACACACATACACACACACGCGCACACACACACACACACGCTCACCAGCATTCATACACGCAAATTGACGCACAAAAAAAAGTAGCAGATTTATCACCCAGGCCCGCTAGCGTCAGCATCACAGTGGCTGATTTTCTCATTTCATAGGCCATCGGGGTAGAACAGACATGTGCTTGTTCAAACCCACCCAGCAAGACAGACCGGTCTCAGCACACAACTTTCTCTTTAGCGGCTTAGCAGATGCCAAGCAGGAAGGTAGGTGGGGGGGGGGGTGAGGGGGGTGCAGGGTGTGGGGGGGTAGCAGTGAAAAAGAACCCCTCGACACGCGTGTCGCCCTTCACACCTACAAGCAGACACTGACAGGGCGGGGGGGGGGGAGAATTAGACGAGGCTCTCGCAGCCACAGAGCTAACAACCTCGAATGAGAGCCAAAACGTGAAGGGCTTTATTTATCATTCCATGTCAGTGGGTTTAAATGATACAACGGCATGCCTTTCGGCCTCCCTGGTACGCCTAGCGGAGCACGGCTTCTTTCCAAATATAGAGATCATATTTGTATTGTTTGACACAGAGGCCTGATGGAGCAGTTATTCTGCTCCTGCCGACATCGCACCCCCCCCCCCCCCACCCCCCCACCCCTTCTCCTCTCGGCTTGAGCAGAGAAAACACGCCATGAGGGCAGCAGACGAGCAGGGAGCCACATGAAAGCGGACGGCTCTGCACGCTGGGCCCGGTCTGTGTGTGTCCCGGCAGCCTGCAGGCTGAGAAATACAGCAAAAACAGCACTGCGGTGAGGTGCGGGGGATTTATTTGGGTTATTTTTTTTTTTTAAATGATCCGGGCTGATTAATGTAATGCTTTGCTTATGCTGGGGTCGGGTTGGGGGGGGGGGGGTTTGGCTTGTGGCTGCTGTGGCTTGTCTGGAGTCTTACGAGGTCCTGAGCCAGGCAGCCACCAATCACAGGAGACGAACAGAGAGGACGGAGTGCGGGGGGTAACCTCACGCAGGGCAGAGGGGGCTAGAAGAGGAAGAGTGGGCCACTGCTTTCACAAGGGGAGGGGGGCAGAGCGGAGTGGGGATGGGGGGGGGGCACTCCTCACCAGAGATCTCTGTGCCCAGACAGGCCCGAAACAGGCCGTGTGACACCTGCTCTTGCCTCAGACACAACAGGGTTTAAGACATATTTCAAAGGTCACTGGGTCACGAGGCATTACCTCAACGAACACTCAGCACGGAGGTGGGGTGGGGTGTGGGGGGGTGTGTGTGTGTGGGGGGCGGTGATACTGCACCCCAGGCCACCCCAAAACACAGCTCCTCAGGCAAGTTCACAGCTGCTAAAGGGGAACATATGGAGCTGGCTGTGCAGCCGACCAGGCCAGTGCTGACAAGACAGACACATGTTCAAACACCGACCACAGTAAAAAGCTCCACTCGCCCACAACCCTGCCCCCCCGCGCCCGCCCCCCCCCCACCGTGTGCCCTTCCCAGCATGCTCTAAAGACGGATACCGTCTGAGGGCGTCCCCAGCAGGGTGCACACATCAGTCTTTCAAATGACCTGAGATTAAAAAAAGACAATAAGGCAACAAACAGTGGCTGTCCCAGCTATGCTGTTCTATCAGAGAGGAGCAAAGATGACCCGCGTCCTCTCCCCAAGACCCAGCCACCCCCCCCCCCCCCAACCACGCACCTGACAGGGGGCCCAGACCTTCATTTTCCGAACAAAGTCAAACGCTGAAAGTTACAGACAGATGGAGAAGTAAACACACTGGAGCAAAAGAAGCCACTATTACCCTTCCTTCTGTTTCTCCCTCACTGCTTTCAGGAAAAGAGGAGGAAAAAAAGACACCCCCTGTCTTTGATGCCGGTCCAGATGGAGTAGCAGTGGATAAACAGTGGAAAGGCAGGAAAATATACAGGGCCCAGCGAGGGGCCTGGACCTCGCCTGGGGAGCTAGCCCACAGCGAGAAGACTCTGTTAAGCTTGAGTTCACCTGCCCTGGCCTTGCGGGAAAAGACTGCAGTCTGCTGGGAAATGGGACAGAGGGGCTGTTATTGTAACATGGTGAACATATGGGCCGACTGTCCTTGCATTTATTTAACAGGGAGATTCCAGCTGGGTTCTGCATGCTACCAAACGATGGGGGGACCGGCTATCCCTGCTTCCCAGTTCTTCCCCAAATGCCTTGGCTTTTCTTTCTTTTTTTGGAAATGCCTTTCGCACAATGGGATTCAACCGAGACAAAGGCTTTGCTGTTTCTTCCTGCTCACCACACACATTGCGCTAAAGTATACCTTCTTAAAAAAAAAAAGAAAAAAGAAAAGGAGGTTGCTGGCAGGACGGTTGATTCAACAAGTAGAACACAGAGACAGCGAGGCGTACTCCGCTGCGCTATCTGTGGCATCGGCGTGGCTGTGTTTGTGTTGCTATGCGCGGATTCCGCTGTGCCACCGCACGCACCGTGCGGCGCATTCTTGGGGTGCGTGTTTGGCAGTGCCGCGGGGACTGCCACCAGCCTGCCACACACTCCTCCCAGCTCTCTCTCCCTCTCTCTCTGTGAGCAGCTGTCATGGAAATTGCATTGTAAGCTCTCCCTAATTACTTAACATGGTCTGTGTCTAAACACCATCCCTTTACCCCCTCCCCGTTCCAGGATTGCCGATCCACTGCCAGGCAAACAAGCTACACTAACCCCCTGCATAAACTAGCAGGAGGGGTGGGGGGAGGGGGTGTGGGGGGCAGCTGGGGGTGGGGGGATATAATGGCAGACCCCTCCTACCCATCCCTGGGTCAACCCGAAACCTCTACAGTTAATGTATCAGGCCCCGGTCGCCTTGGCGACCAGGCCAGACCTCACACAACACTCCCGCGCCCCTCCTTCTTCTGCTAGCCCCCCCCCCCCCCAGACCACCACCCAGATCCTCGCTCCACTCTTAAAGAGGAGCTCATCGCTCAGCTAGCAGTCCATTGTTCGGCTAGTGAAGTGACTGCTGGCCAATTAGCAAGTTAACAAGTTAAGAGGTGGACTCTGTCAAATGCTGTGCTTCTTCACCCCGAGGTCGCCTGTGGGGGACCACTGGTACCCAGCCAAAATGAAGCGCATTCTTTCTATTCTTCTGGGGAGAGGTGGGGGGGGGGGGGTGAGGAGGAGGAGAGAGGGAACAGTGGTGAGATTAAAATGGCAGCCGAAGGGTTGCCATGTCCTGGCAATCTGCTGCCATGATGCCAGTACCAGACTCACTTTGCTCACCCTGAACCACAGCAGGGCTTTACAGCCTAAATTCAAGAGCTTTTTACTGCCGCTCAGAATCCAGCAAATAATGACTGTGGCGAGACGTTATGCTATTCTGGGCTGTTTTTTACGAGGATGGTCCAGATTGATTTGTAACCAAATCCCTTGTTAGAGTTAAAAGAGTTTTTTTTTTTGCCCCAAAATGCAAATGTTAATGTATGTTAGCACCGAGCCTCACCTGTGGTCCTTTTAGGAAGGGATAGTGGAGGGGGCTGGCTGGAAAAGGAAAACAGCTCAGCCTCACTTTGGGGAGTATTTTACATTTCTTTAAATGGAGTCATTTGCATTGTGTGTGTGTGGGACACACAATGCATTCTATGGCAGTGCGTCTTCTCAATGCCAGCCCGTCAGCTCCCTGGCCTCCTCTCCCCCCACCTCCTCCGAAAGACAAAGCCCCCAATTTGTCACGTCATGTCCAGCTGCTGACTGGGGAGCACCCCCCCACCCCACCACCACCCACCCCCTCCCTCTGTCAGAGGACCCTAAAGCTGGGAGAAGCGAATGGCTTTTCCTTTCTGTGGGAATGTTTGCGCAAGGAAACAATGCGGTCTCTCAGGGAGGGGGGGGGGGGACAGAATCACTCCCGGGGGGGGTTGGGGGGGTGCGTGCCCCTCTCCAGGCATTAACCCTTTGGGACCTGCCCACCTTGAAAGGAGCATTATTGAGCTGATAAAAGATGGCAGAATAGAATCATTAAGCTCCAATAACCACACTATGACTGCCAGGTCACTGATACTGGGGAGTACCAATACACATACCAGCCTTTTCCTCTACTTCCCATTGTGCTTCACGTTTAACACAGGCTGAGAACTCCCAGGGCACAAAGTCAGAGACAAAAGAGCAATACGCCACTGTTATGGAGAGCTGGAGAGTTGGAACAGCTAGCTGGAGAGCAATAAACTCCTTTGTGCTTCTACAGGATACATTTTGATGAACCAGATCCTTTGTAATTCAGTAAGTCGTGGTGGTCCATGTCGGTTCCCAGCTGAAGGCACCTGCAGCCACTGTTCGCGTGACGTTCGGCTTGACCTCCGGACGGTACTCCTGCACCTTCAAACCGCACGTATTCGCCGTGCCGCTGTTCGCGTGACGTTCGGCTTGACCTCCGGACGGTACTCCTGCACCTTCAAACCGCACGTATTCGCCGTGCCGCTGTTCGCGTGACGTTCGGCTTGACCTCCGGACGGTACTCCTGCACCTTCAAACCGCACGTATTCGCCGTGCCGCTGTTCGCGTGACGTTCGGCTTGACCTCCGGACGGTAAACCGCACGTATTCGCCGTTTCATTGTGTCGCGTCGTGGATGTGCAATTCCTGCGCGCTCTCCTCCGAGGAGAACATTCCGGGGTTCAAAAGCTCAACTATAATCATGACATCAAAATGACACATTAGAATGAAAATGTAGCCTTGAATATCGCCCCGCTCTGACAGGGTTGAGTGGCTTGTTTTTGACACGGTGTCTTTTCATGGGAAGGAATGGGGGAGTGTCCCTTGTTTTCATTCTAATTTGCGCCCCAATTACTGCTGTCACACTATAAACCAGAGTGCAACGCGTCTCAACACCCCCCCACCCCCCCCATCCCAACCCCCCACCCCCCCTCCTCAGAGCACGAAACACCAAACCCAGAGCAGAAGCCCTCCCTCATAAATAGCACTTCTACGAGGCCACCAGCGAGGAGGGAAAAAATGTATCCATCCTCATAAATTATTTCAGCATGCAATAATATTTGCCTTCTGCAAGGAGCCTCCGCTGCTGCCTTTGGCTCTCTGGAACAGTGCAAGCTGTCACCCGAGCTGACAGGCACTGGAAGGAGGAAGACCCCTGACCATTAAAGCAGCAGGTCCGCGGCAGGCCCTGTGTCCAGCAGGTTTCCTGACACCCCTCGGAGGGGCTGGGGACAGCGTGGCCGGGACGTGGCGTCCTCACCGGCCCCCCGCTGAGGGCCGGGGTAATGAGCGGTGACGAGCTTCGGCCTGTCGCACACCGAGCCCAATAATGACCTGTCCAGTTCGCCGCTGATTGCCGCGAAAAATGTCCCGACTGCTCCCTGCTTAACGGCGACGCCACCGAGCGAGAGAAGACCTCCCGCGGTTTACACAAATAAAGGCTGATCTCTGACAGATTTCCAGGGAAACGGCGATGCGGGGAGGCTGCAGGGTTTCGGTTGTGCACCTCCTGGATGTTCCCAGATGCAGCCCCGCCCCGTTGAAGAGGGACCGTCGGACGAACAGTAAATCGAAAAGCGTCCTTGTGCAAGCCGAGACCGAACGCGCAGGTCTGTGTTCCATCGTTCACTCAAGAAAGGGAAAGAAACGACACCGCGACGCAAACCGTCTCCGCTCTGGCAGAAGCAGAAAGCTGGCAACACCGACGCTGTGACGCCAACAGGGGAAACCGCAAAGCTACGCTAACGGCGGCCTCCGCACGATTCATCAGCTTCTGCAAGGGAAGCAGATTGCAGGCTGATCCACTTCACTGGGAAGGTGTGTGAAAGTGAGTGCTTAAATATCAGCTTACTCAATAAACCATATTCTCCTCGGATTACTCTGACAACACGCCGAAATGGCTCCCGTACGTATTTCACGGGTCCGGACTGTGTTTTCACAGCGACGGATGAACTGGCAGGTGTTTTTGGCGCTTGGTTTGCTGGCAGAGCGAGGTTTGGCGGCATGTTGGCCAACAGCAAACTAGCTCCGAGTGAAAAAAAGCTGCAGATCAGCGGCAGGCTGGCCAGCGGCGGGGCAGCTCTGGGTAATTTCCTCTTCCAGAGGGGGGTGACAGCACCCGGCGCTGTCCGGATTGACCGCTTGGTCAAGGGCAGGCAGAGAGCAGGCTGGCGTCTCACCGCTGCGGTTAAATGCGGCGGCCGGCGTTTCCGGGGGCGACGCTGTACCGCGGGCGGCGCGGGCGAGAGCGCCGTCTCCTGAGCCTAATCATAGCCTACGAGCGCGCCGGTAATCCCCCACGCCAATATCCCCGGCCTGGCCGTGTACAAGAACAAAGGCAGCAGGCCGCCGTGGGTGTTATAGATCCCGCGTTCCTCTGTTCTCCTTAAATCAGGTCACAGGGAAAATCAGGAGAGGGGCTGCTCTCACTGGAAAATTCAATTGCACCCCCCTCCCCACCCGCGCCCCCCGGTCTTAGGACAAGGAGTCAGAGGACGCTCTCTGCACGGGATATCAAAGCCGGATCCGCTTCCCTTGTGATCAGGACGCAGTTAAAGGCCAGGCACTCTGCTCTCAAAGTCAGAGTAACACTCAACGCCTCCTTCACTCAAGTTAGGTGTTTTTCTTTAATCATAAAACCTCTTCTTTGCTTTTTATTTCTGCCCCGTAATATTGGTGCAGCAGGAAAACCCATCTACTACACAACCACTATATTTCATACAACAGGAGAACCCTCTAAACTAAAGCACTGCTGCTGTTTTATTCCCTGTAATTCCCGTTATTTACCCCTTTATTCATATTCTACTGCAGCGACAGGAAGAGCAAAGTGCTTTTGTTAATTAGACCGACCTGACAAGATGGGGCAAACAATGCCGGAGTCAACGGCTAATAAGAATAAAATGTTGTGACTCTTGGGGGGGGGAACGCAGTGAATCAAAAGGAAATGACCCGCGCCGCGAGCACCGTGCGGACCTGGGGGCGGCTGCAGGGCCGGCGGTGGGGGGGACTCCCGTCTGCTGGGGCCCTGAGGAGTCATAATCAGGCCCTTGTAAAACACTGGTACTTGTGTGGTCCCCTGGGCTAATTTGCATACTAATTACTGATTGCAAATGAGAGGGTCCTGATTGAGAGGCGACTGAAACGGGCTCTGGGATCTCGCTGATCCCACTAAGGAGCTTATCTGACGCGCAGAGACTCTTGTGATATACAACCCCTCATTAGTATTATAATAAAGGACATGAAGCACGCATAAAACGTTATATACTGCGCAAGTGTTGTTTTCGTACCAATTAACAGAGGGCTGATTCATCACCAAGGTGGGTTTAAATTTCCCAGCGTACAGCGGGGTGAGGTTGTGTCTGAGGGGGGTGGGGTGTGGGGTTGGTGGGGGTGTGGTTAGTGGGGTATTTCACTAGAACTTCACCTCGGTATGTAGCAGCAAACCACAGCAGGCCAAGGGCAGCCTAACTAAGCTCACTTTCCCTTCCACAGAAACACAGTTACAGCTCCTCTGCCTTTTATAATGTGTTTCTGCACTGAGACCGTGGGGGGCATCGGCTGCAGGTGGACGCGTGTCGGTGATGGTGCATGTGTGACTCATGCCCCCCCCCCACACTCCCTGCCTGCGATTGGGGGGCGCTTTTACAGATCTCTTTCACAGCTGCTGGGATTTGCTGCAGGCCAGCAGGGAGGCTCCGCTCCTGCCTCTGTAATGAGGGGTGTGATATCAGTGGGGGCTACGGGACAGAGGCCCCGCTACACACACCGCTGGATAACACACACACACACACACACACACACATACACACACACACACACACTCACACACACACACACACTCACACTCACACACACACACACACACACACACATACACACACACATACACACACACACACTCACACACACACTCATTCACACACACACATACAAACACACACACACTCACACACACACACACACACACACACACACTCACACACACACACTCATTCACACACACACATAAAAACACACACACACACTCACACACACTCATACACACACACTCACACACACACACACACACACACTCACATACACACACACACACTCTCACACACATACACTCACACACACACAGATGCGTGCTGCCTCAGTCAATGTGTCAATCAATTACTCAAACAATCAATAATGACTGCATGCACACACACACACACACACACACACACAAATTTACACACCCACAGATCATACACGGACCCACACAGAGAAACACATTGTTCCAATCAATCATTCACACACACATGTTCACATGCACACACAAATACACATTCAAACGTATCACTTCTCCCCTGGCGAATATTACAGTGTTTCTGCCCTTTAAAGAGACGTGGTGCATTCTTCCTAATTTGAGTAGACTCTGAGGAATGTGGACTGCATAAAACAGTGGTTTCAGAATTACTTTTAAATGAAGAGGGAAAAAATGAATGAAAGGAAAGTTTGAATGAACTCATGATGGGTTGGAATGGGTACATGACTGAGAGTTTGTAGCTACACAAATGCATTAATTGCTTTTATTGTGTGCTAGCACATTTGAAATAAACATCTAAATCTTTATCCAGGCAAGAACATTCTACAGAGGTCTGAAGCCTTATTCGGCTGCCCCTTGGACTCAAAAGTACCCCCTTTTGTGACTCAAAAGCACTCTCCGTTTTTGGCCTGAAGCCTCCTTCCCTTAAAAATCCTCTCCACACGACAGCTGATATCAGCCTCGGCCTGCCTCTGACAGCCCGGGTGCGGGAGTGTAAAATTGGGCCTAATTTTGCACCCCGACACTGCCCCATTGAGATAGGTGAGGTTAACACATCTCCCTCTCTTGCTGACATGAGCATGGCATTTCTTTTAAATGTGAAAAGCCAATTGAGGGGGTAGAGAGCTGTGATTTCTCACGTCCAGCAACGTGCCTGTCACGCAGAGACCGGCGCAAGAGCCCTCTCTTTCTCCCTCTCTCCCTCTCTCTCTCTGCTAACCTTGATAAGCCCCCAGGCTCCGCTGACGCCTGAATACCTCTGACAAGCTATACATTACGGGCCCGCTAATAATTTGGCAAATTTGCACCCGTAATACGGTATCTGTAAAACGTCAGGAAGGGTAATGCGATTAGCGCTCTCCAATGAAATATTGAACATCCCGTCTGACAGCGATGAATAGAGAGGTGGAGGGCGGAGAGAAAGGGAGAAAGGAGGAAGGGAGATAGCGAAGAACGGAAAAGCAATTCCGACGCAGAGAAGGGGGCACGCGCGACAAAGCACACGCGATAACGGGACGGATATCGAGGGGAACCGGGGACAGGGTGCGAGAGCTGGCGAGGGGCGGGGGCTGGGGAGGGGGGGGGGGCTGCTGGGGGGGTCAACAGTTTTACACACGAGCCACACGGAGCTGAAATCACTGGAAGGGATAACGATGAGGTGCTCTGCAGACCTCTCCAGCGCACAGGAAGTGAGTCCCTGGTGCAAGGTTTGCTGGGAAGGGCTACAGCTTAATTAACTAGTACTCGCTCCAGCTGGAGAAGTTATTACTCAGAGCTTAGACTTTCTGTATATAAACTGGTTCAGGTTACTGGTATTACATACCCTGTTCACAGTGGCCCACAGACTCAAATATTCACTGAGTCTACATCTGTTGAATGAAGCAACGTAGGAGTAGTTTTACTAGTAGATTAATGTTGTATAGGAACTGTTTTACTGTAAGTCTAATTATAACTGTTGATACTGGCTTGTCTGAGTCTGTGTTTGTGCAAGTCTTCAAGTCACACAAGACAGACAAGGACCTCTGCTAAAAGATGCAAAAAATAACAAGCTGCAACAGCAACATCAGCCTAAGCTGGACAGCATAATAAGTACTCTACTGAGACAAAAATCAGGCTGAAATCCTCACCGGCGAAGAAAGCCACTGATGACCGAGCTGGATATGAGGCAAACACCCAAGTCATGAACACAGTCTGATAGCTATTTTCCTCTTCATCCTGAAGGCACAACACTGCCTTCCAAATGGTGCTCCTACTCCTACTTCAACAGACTCAACTCCACTCCACCTCACTCCAAGTACAGGGCCTGAGAGGGGCTGGGGGCTTCGCTTTAGGGCAGAGTGGGGGGGGGGCGAGGAACGCCTACCCTGCCTGTCCAGACACTTCCCCTGCCCTCTCCTCTGCTCTCCTGCGCCTCTGTCCTTCATAAACCCTCAGCCTTCCGGATGTTAGACCCAGTTTACTGCCCAGCGGGGCCCGCTAATTACTGAGCCTCAGACTAAATAACAGCCCCTGACACCTGTCTGTCAGGTCCCGGGCCCGGATCGGGTCTCAGGCCTCTGCTGTAAACACGGCCGCCAGCCGGCCCGCCCGGCCAGCCCGAGGGGGAGGGGAGGGGGCCACGGCGGAGGTGTCAACTGCAGCCACCTTCCTCCCCCGCTGCACGGCCCCCAGGTGACGTCCCCCCGTAAAACCATTAGTGTTCTGGACTTGCAATTGACTTCTGAGACCATAAATGACGTGGGCCACCGCCCTCGCTTATACGACTCCCTGCACCCTTTGCACCAGCGCTGGGGTGCAAGGCGGGCCTTTTTGGGAAGGAGGGGTGTCACGGAGGACTGTGGGCCGAGGGCGGAGCAGGGTGCGTAACAGCCTGGCACTTGGATGGCAGAGTTTGATGTGACTCAGGCTTTCTGGCCTCCTGTGGGGGTTTGTGGCTTTTTTAACGACCGTGACACATGGAGCCTGTGTGGGCCAGGCTCTCAGCAGAAGCAGGGAGCGAGAGCTGGGCTCAGAGGCCCCGGATCAAACATGACCTCTGCTACTGGGCACGTCATCCTAGTTAACTTCTCCAGTTGTCCGGGGGAAGTACCGTGTCCTGTTTGAGACTCGATGTCCCCTCCCCCCGCCCCATCTCCAGGAATTCGGGGTGGTGTTGGAGGAGACGTGTGTGTGTGTCTTGACACACACCGCACAGCCACGCTGGCGGAGGTAACAGCTGTGAGTGTGTGAACGGACGGAGCCTCTGAGCTCTGCCTCGGACAGAGAGACAGAGAGAGAAGCATGGGGGGATGGCGGTGGAAGACAAGGGGAGGGCTGCTGATTTTTTACTCTACAGAGAGTCCCACACATATACACACTCGCGTGCACACACACACACATGAACACACACACATTCATACACAGACACCCAGTTTGACACACATACACATACACACACACGCATAAAAGCATACGCGCATGTACGCACACACGGAAGCACACTGGGGGTTGAATGACAGACTTTGAAGACAGAGAAGCCACCCAGGCAGCGGACATTCTCCAGACTGACATCATCATCAAAGGGAGCGTTTTTCCACCACCCCCCCCCCCCCCCTGCAGGACAGCTCCGCGCCGGGGGCTCGCTGACCTCAGGTGGGACAGCGGGCGGCTCCGAGCAGAGCCAACTCCTCCGCCGCCGCTGACTCGTCCCGAGCCGGTCCAGCTACCAGAGAGAGAGAGGCTTTCCATTGCTCTGTCCAGGCCCTTCGGCTCACCCCTCTCTCTAATAACCAGCCCTTTGAAGCCAGATCATAAAAGCCGATCCCAGAACGAGAGTTCCCCTCCGCCGAGCGTTTCCTACAGGGTCACCCCCCCCCCCCCGCCCCCCCACAGCGCGAGGGCCAACCCCGCGGGGACGGCTCGGAGATTGCCCGCTTCCACGAGTACGACTGACAGGCTGTACCTCGGAAAACACGGCCCCCGAGCGAACGGGCCCTGCCGCACCTGAGGATGGAATGACCATTAGGACGTCACTTCCTGCGGCACCACGAGTCATTTGAGTGGCAGGAACCCGGGGGACTCCTGACTCGGTCAGATGAGTTGCCCAGATGTGGCTGCTCTTCCTGGAGAGTGGGGGGTGGGATTCCAGGGGTCATCTACACAAAAACACTGCAGCCCCCCCCCCCCCCCCCCCCCAACCCGAGCCCCCCATTCCTTAACACCCTCGAAAAATCATCAGCATCACTGTGCACTAAGCTTCAAACAGGGGCGAGAGGACTCAGGCCGGAGGTGCTTGGTAATTAACCAATTACAGAGCTGCAGTTAAAGGCCTGCACAACCTAGTCACTCTGTGCTCCACAGTGTAGCGATCATGCAATCCCAGCAGTCTCCAAAACTCGGACACTGTGTTCCCCCACATGTTCTCACATGTTTATGGTGGGAAATGTAGCGTTCTGTTCTCATACTCGCAGCCGTATTTTAACAACCTAAGAAAAAAAGAGAGAGAGAGAGGATCTGACTTGATGCAGTGACTTCAGGCAGAGGGCCGCAACCCTTTCCTTTGAATGCAGCCGATCTGTATTTACAGCAGAAGGTTAACAGCCCTGGGTCCGGCACAGGACCTTTTCCACTATTAGTTTTACTGTTAAGGCAATCAGCCCCCTAAGGCTCAGATATACCATCCAGACCAAGGACGGGGCCACCAGCGCAGTCGCAACAGATGCACGCACACACACGAGTGCACGGTCACACGCGCTCACACACGCAAACGCGCGTCCAGATGTCCGGCGACCGGGCGGGTAGGCGGGCGTCGGACCAGCCCTTTTCCCCGTCTGGTCAATGCCGGGGTATCGCTCTTTAAAAACAGTTTTAGTGCTCCCTGTCCCTGCTCCGTACTTGCTTGAATGATTTGTGGACTCCTGGGAGTGGGGATGTGCCGTTTTGTAGTAAGCCAACAATCCAACCCCCCCCCAACCCCGCATCACAAATGCTTTGAGTCCCTTCCCTGCTGTCTTTGAACTGAGATCAGAGAGAAGCGTTTTGGCACACATGATGCCGGTCGATCAGGTGCAGAGATGGTCTCTTTTAGAGCGGTCTGTTGTTTTAATAATGCACACACACACACACGCACACACACACACAACCCCACTGTCTCCCTCAGAGGCATCCGGGCCCTTTGGATATCTCTCACGCTGTGCTGTGCGATCGCTTGTCATACAAGGAGAACAAAGCGTGGACAGTTTGGGAGTGCAGATTTAGCAGGCTAACGAGCGCTGGGTCCAGGCCGAAGCCCGGGATACCCAAGTGCACTGATCCGAGATCTGTCTGGGAAAAAGAGCGGAGACGCTTTCTTAGGATTGATACCAGATTTACTGGGATCAATTTTTTTTTCTTCCCCTAAAGGCATAACTGCCTCGGCTATCAGGAAACGATAAAATAAAAGTAGATGGATTGAGAAGGGACCTCGTAAAAAATTACCGAGCATTGCATTCCATGAAGAGGGCCCAATCTAAAATAACAAAGACCAAATCGAGCCGGGGCCGGCTTGGCGAAGCAAGCCGAAGGGAAAAAGAGCTATCAGTGACTGATAGCACCCTGCCTACAGACCTACGAGTTAAAAAAATAAATAAAATCTTTTCTCCGGTGAGAACGCTAAGTCATAAAATTACAACCATCACGCTTTAACGGGATGGGGAGTTAAGATTCCTTTTTATCCGCGGGCGTGAGAACGTCCCCGGAGGCCTACCGTCCTCGGGGGCCCGTGGTTTTTTCGTTTGTTTCTTCCGAACGCAGCCGACCTTAAAAGAGACACGGAGAAGGAGTCCCTGTTAAACCGCCCCCCCACACCCCCCTTTGCAACTGTCAGCCCTCCCCTGACCGCACGCCTCACGCTGTTTATCGGTGATAAAAAAGACAGCACTGATTGAGTAAATCAAAGAGCGGCCGCGAGCCGGAGACGAGGGCAGAAACAGCCGGTTTCAGCGCCGCGCTGTAATTTTGTGCAAATTTCGCTTTAAAAACACAGGGTGTTTATTGTGAGCTATCATATTGGCCCTGTCAAAGCCACCTCCAATTATTGCCATTAGGCCTCCATCATGTCACTGCCTGTCGCTGCATTTCAGCCCGCCCCCCTCTCCCAGACCTATAATCTGCCGGCACTTTTGCTCCATCAGGCCCAGAAAAGGAGGCGAATTGTTAAATTTGCTCCCTCTTTGCTGGGTTTTTTTTCTATTTATTTATTTTTTATTTTTCTTCATCTCTTCCCCCCGGCCCCTTCGAGCCGGTGATAACACGCGCGGAGACGTGAAGAACGTGGCGATATTTGTGTTGTGCGCACTGAATAGACGTGGAAATGGCCATTAAAGTGGGAGATGGGGGGGGGGGGGGGGGGGGCAGTATTGCACCCCTTTTCTGGAGCTGTGCTCTAAATGACCACTGTCTACAGCTTTGCAGTAAACCATTCAGCTGGACCTGGACTCCTCACGGGGGACGCTGCTATCTGCACTCATACAGGGGGGCCGCAGGGAGACGGACAGGGACGCAGAGGGCAGCTGTGGTAGAGCTGTGCATAGCATGGCCCAGCACAGAGAGTATGTCATAGCACTGCACACAGGACAGCCAGGGTGTGGTAGATCTGCACACAGGACAGCCAGGGTGTGGTAGATCTGCACACAGGACAGCCAGGGTGTGGTAGATCTGCGCACAGCATAGTCAGATTGCAGTAAAACCTCATAGTATCCAGCCAGCATATGACAGAACTGCACATATCACAGTGTGAGGTAGAACCGCATGGTGTGCAGCCAGAGTGTGGGGGCAGGCAGCGTTCCTGCGAGCACGGCCGTGCAGTGCGGGCACTGAGAGTGGATGGTAGGGAGAGCAGGGCTGCTGGCCCGCCTCTTCCACTGAGGTCATCCTCTGCACTCTCCCCAGAGCCAGCTCACAGCTCGCCGTTCACCGAAACACCCCCTAACCCCATCTCACCCCACCCCGAAAACAAAAAACACCAGCCTGACACCCACTCCACAAAGCACAGGGCAAGCACACACACGTCACCCCCTCTGTACCACCAAGGAAAGGACACAACAGGAACCTTTTTTTTAAATTTCACTTTTCTCAGAGTCTGTACACTGCAATATTATCATATAATTATTTATATGCTACGCTACAGCATCACTAGCAACCTGAATCACAAAGCTAACAAGTGAGCAGCCAGTCTGTACCCATTTACACAACTGGAGTTTTCCTTGATCAGCCCAGCACCTGTGTAATCAACAACAGTGTCCTAACAGGAACATAAACCTGTTATTCAAGCCTAGAGTCTGCTCGTCCAGCCACTACTCTGCATAGTTCCTGATACTGTAGGTATGCTGAGTGATGACCTTTTCCAAGACACAAGATTCAATAAAAAGAGAAGATGAATTTCTGCCTATAGGCCTTGGGAAGTGTAAGTGGAGATTATTTCTGCCTAAATGTTTTGTCAAATGTCAAATCACAATATTTAATTCTATAGGATTTCAGGACTTGAACCAGATCATTTCAGTTCATAGATTCTGAGCAGTGGAACCATACTAATTTAGTTTATAAATTCTGGGCAGTGCAATCATATTATTTCCATCTGTAGTTCCTGGGCAGTGGAATGATATTAAACCTGTCTGTTGGTTTTGGGCGGTGGAGTGATATTATTTTCATCTGCAGATTTTGAGCAGCGGAATTATGTCAATTTCATCTCAGAGTTTTTGAGCGGCAGAATCACATTATTTTCATCTCTGGGTTTTGGGCAGTGGAGTCAGAAGAGGTGCGCAGAAAGGCCCTTGCTAGGCACCTTACCCCTCATTGTTGAAACAATCTGTACTAATCTCACCAACAAGGGTTCAGCCACCTGGATTAACCCAGCAGACTCCCGGAGGCCCGCGGCCTTCTGGCAATCAATGGGAGAGGAAACCGTGCATGTCGCCGGGACGACGGGGGCCGACATGTCACGTTTAAAAAAGGGGGGGGAACGAGAACATACGTCCAACCGCGGAGCTGAGGAGGTGCCAGCCCCGAGCCTTCCCTCCGCGGGTCATCCGAACGCTCGGAGCAGTTACAGAGGGATTAGAGGGCTGTGGAGAGACAGGGCACCTGCCCCCAAAACAGCTGGTGGCAGAGGGCTCTGAATGGCGGCTTAAGCGCGGTCAGGGGCCGGGGTGACCTGCGGCCGGACGGCGGCTGCAGGCGTGCGGGGAAATTGTTCTGGTCCGATCCCCCCGGTCCTGACAGAGCAGCCGTAATGAGGCTGGCCCCGGCGCTGTGGGGGCCTGTGCTTGAACCCCTCCCTGAAAGCGGAGGAAGATCTCTGCACTATCAGACACCGCTGAGCTCACTTCCAACCCCAATCTGCCTCACACAATTTCGAAAGAGAGAGAAAGAGAGAGAGAATGAGAGAGAAAGAATGAGAAAGACAGAGAGAGAAAAAGAGAGAGAGAGAACAGCAGCCCGCTATCCTCTTCTAAACCATCTGCATCCTAGCAAAGCCACAGTCAATATCCCGTACATTCATAGCAAATGTGCCAAGAACTATACAAAAACGAAGACCAGCCTGAGGAAAAATGCTAAAAGAGTTAGGAATATTATTTGTTCTTGATCAAAAAGAAAAAAAAAACTGAAAAAATCTGGTAGTTCTAACTTGACTTGCAGAAAGCTTTCCTATCAAGTTAAAAGCTTCATAAAGCATCTAGAAACTTTCTTGTGCAGCAATTAGATCAAATCATTGTCAATCTAGCTGGAAAGCAATAGGGCAACTTCTGATTTCCAGTCTGTCATTGGCTTAAAGTACTGCTATTCAAATAATGACAGCCAATAAAACAAACAATTTTTTTAGGCTCCTACACTCTGGAAAATAATTGCCCTGCTAGAAACTTGTGTTTTATTAATCTGCAGTTTAACAGGGAGTTACCTCCAAAAATGTACTTGTTGCAGTCCAAATACAAGGAGTTTTATTGGTGGTGCAAATTTTATTTTGCGTGTTTTGTTTGTGTAGTACCAGTTGTACAGTGATAAGTAAAACAGCTTGTAAGATAACCTAGATAATTAAAGGTTTATTGTTGCTAATGAACTAATTGATGGAGACAATATTTGAATATTCAACAGTCCATACAATTTAATTTTATATTAGCTGTGGTCAGGTTTTCTCACTGCAGATAGTTTTCACAAGCTTACTATCTCTGTGGTAGCTACATTTTTCATTAAAAGATAACATTCACTTACAGAGAGAGCACAAAAGACAGCCAAGAGGGAACTCCCACTGGTAAACCAAAGTGACAACATTTTGTGTTGTTATTGTAATCTTCATAATTTAATTGTGAGACCCGATAAAGAAAGGCTTCTGCAGTGACACTAAACGACGCTGATTCTTTTTATTCCACTTTGCATCTCCGGGTGTTCGATAGCGAGCTGGCCAATTTAGCATGCTTTAATCAGTTGTGATTCCTCCGTCGTGTAAATTCACTTTTAATCATAATCACTGATGCGATCTGTGCACTGCTTTCATCCAGTCACCACGGAGCTGCGTAACGCTGAACGGGAGTTTAAAGCGACGCTGCCGTCGCTGGTTATCTGCCTTTTTCTTCCAGAGGCAGAGAAAGAAAACAGACTGAGGCACAAGCATCCGTCTCTCTTTCAGCCAAATATCTTCACTCATTTACAACAAAACAAGCTGAATGAAAATCTCTTTCAACCCTTCAAACTAAGACATAAACGTTTACCAGCAACTTCATCATGGTCAACATCTATGTTTAGTTTCTTATGATAATAGAAGTATGATGATCATTTTTGATCATTTCAGCTTTGCACAATGCTGCTAATGTATTTTTTTTCATAAAGATAACCGCTCTGATTAATATGAATTTCAAGTTTAGAAAAATGACTCTGATAACTCTGTTAACTACCTTTTTGATGCTGGCAGTTTGTTATACGGCATCAGAAAATATTTTTTTACCTTTATCATATTCGTGTAACTCATTTTATAAAAAATCTTTTTAGGTAGTCAGATGTCTTTTTAATAACACTGTAGTAACACGCTGGCAGTTCGTCCACGGAGGAATGCACTTTAGATTTCATTTTGCCCTACACACGTCCAGATTTCTGCTTCCGAGGTGGAGCACCCCTGAAAATACTGCACAGAGCAGAAACAGAATTATGAGTGTGAGTAATAACTCCTCTGTACAGCCCTACACCCAACCACCAAATTCTGGAAATACCCATGCTAAAGTCCACATCAAATTTAAAAAAGAAAATCAGCATTCATCTACTAGCCACATACATATGCATCTGTGGCCAAACTTATTCATTATGTGCACCTGTAAAAAAAAGTTAAATGTTCTGAAAATTACTACTTCATTAAGTGAAGGGTCTCAGGTAAAAAAAAAAAAGAAAAACCTTAAGATTTCCAGTGCATGTATTACCACTGAACCAGGAACATTAAAATGAAAAATATATATTTTAATTAGCAAAATGGAGCAATGTTAAAGCCCAGTTGGCAGGAAAGTAGCATTACTTTTTCATTTACATCACTATTTAATACCTGACTTGGCAAAGAAACGTGTAGTAAAATAAAGAAACAGGAAAAAAGTCATGGAAAAAATATTCATTATATAATATATATGATTGTAATAAAAAGAAATATGAAAATAAGAAGAAATTATATTTGGTATTGTAATATATTTTAGGATCGTAATTTAAATTCCAAATTATGTATAAACACATTTTATCACTAACAGAAATTCCTGTTACAGCTGGAAGCTTCACTGGAAGATTTGATTTCTAGTTGTTTGCTACATTAGTTAATTATTATTCCTGCAATGCACACTGACTGCTGCATTTAAACTAATGTGACCGTTTTCTTTTAAAATGATAATAAGAAAAACGTATCATATTAAATACAAAAAAGCACCATAAACATATACTTTAAGAACTGTGTTTTATATAATACGATGGAAAAAGTGAAGAGAGACGGGATTTGTGTTCGCAGCGGTTTTTTGCTGCTCCAATGAATACAAACTTTGTCACAGATGGCTCTGCAAAACAGAATGAGGGTGCCCTCCTCTCCCTCTCTCTCTCTCTCTCTCCCCCTCTCTCTCTCTCTCTCTCTCCCTCTCTCTCTCCCTCTCTCCCCCTCTCTCTCTCTGCCTCTCTCTTTCTGGAGTCTCCAGCAGATTAAAAAAAACTGCAGCAGTCAATGGTTCGGAGAAGGGAATTAACACAAAAGGCTTATTTCTGTGTGGGTCTTTTCAAGGCAGCGAGATAATGTCGATCCCGTGTTTTGTGTGAGCGTTTTCGGGGTCACAGAGGAGGGCACATTAAGCCACCGGCGGCAAGCTGGTCATTTTGCTGCAAACTCCGGTGGCAATTTCCACCTCTTTCTTTCTATTCTCTGGCCTTTCTTTCTCTTTTAATACACCACCAGGGTCTAACAGCCCTCCATGAGAAGCTTTAAGGCACCCCAGCCATTATTGAGACCCCAGAGTACTTAACTACAAAATGAGAAAGGAAGAGCGGGTGTGTGTGTGTGTGTGTGTGTGTGTGCGTGCGTGTGGGGGTGTGGGGGGCGATACCTCTACCCACTCTCTCCCCGCTCGGACGAGATGAAGGGGGGAAGAAAGAGAAGGGAAACAGCAGCCAGCTACACTAGCCCCCCCCCCCCCCCCGCCAAGATGAAAGCGACATCCACTTTAAAGTGGATTAGAGGAGCAAAACACTGAAACAATGGGAGGTGAAAAATCAAATTAGGCCCTTAAACATCAAAAAGAGGCCTCCAATGGCAGGGCTTCCTCCTTTCTAATCTGTTTACTTTTTTTTCCGTGAACGATGTGCGCACAATCGCAACCTGTTCCCCACGAGGCCAAGGCAAAAATACAGTAGCACCAGCCCGCCTTTTTTCCCCCTCTCCCCGACGCAGAGAGAGCGCACCTCGTCCGTCCTGTCTGTGCTGGTGCGCTGTGCAGATAGCGGCCCATCTGCTTACACCTCCGCCGGCAAGTGAAGGCATTTTCTCCGCGTTCGCCTCGCTGGGACCGTTTCAGACTCATTTCAGTGCAAAAAAAAAAGGAATAGCTCGGGCGCTGAAAGTGACAGGGGTTTTTGAGTAATGACAATAGATAATACTTCTGTTAGTGACCCTTTGTTGTCGCTGCTCAGACCTGCACACAATCTCGCCCCCATTGAACGGCGCAGGCAATACCAGGCTGTTTCTGTCATTACAAAAATGACATGCCCGGGCTGAGTTTTGAGGCTACGCTGTTTCCAAGCATTACTGAAGCTCCTCTTCTCTTGTGTCTCTGTTTTTTCCCTCTCTCTCTCTCTCTCTGTCTATCTCTCTCTCTCTCTCTCTCTCTGTCTATCTCTCTCTCTCTCTTTCTCCCTCCCTCTCTCTCTCTCTCCCTCTCTCCCTCTCTCTCTCTCCCTCTCTCTCGCTCTCTCCCTCTCCCTCCCTCTCTCTCTCTCTCTCTCTCTCCCTCACCCCCTTCATCTTGAGGGGGCGACTCGGCCTGAAAGAATCCCCCCGCGAGCTCCGTGTTGTATTGTTCACGCCCGGCCTCCAATTTGCTCCCCACATTCTGCCACCGCATCCAAAACGTTACGCCGGCTTAAGAGACAAATCGCACACACAAAAAAAAAAGAAAAAAAAAAGATGGAGAGAAGAGAGAAAAAGGGCCAGCCCTTCACAGTGAAGCAATTATTGCTGCATTTGACGCCGGCTGCCGCCGCGGTCTGGCTTTTGAAGGCCAGCCCCTGCCCGCCGATGTTACCCCATGCTTTACCACCGCACCTAATAACCATAGCACCAGCAATTTTTACGCTACAAGACATTAACACGGCTACACTCCCCAACAATCCCCACATTCAAAAGGAGGCTGGAAAAAAAAAGAGCAGCGGCTTGCAAAAAAAAAAAAGAAGATGCCACCGGGAAGGAGAGATAGTGTGTTTATTAAACCTCTGGCACTGCAGAGAGTGGACACAAATCCACACCCTGGGAGATTTAACTGCACCCATCTCCTCACCCCGAAACTATCCACACTGCCATTCCTTTGACTGCTTTCTGCAGCTTTCTGTTCAATTGCACCCGAATGCCACACACAGGCCAAACACACACAAGGCCAAGTCTCACACATCAGACCACACATCGCAGCAGAACGACATACACGTAAAGACAGCAATTAACCTTTTAAAAAGGAGTGATGCAATAGGCCACCACCAATACAGTAAACCATTTCAATTATCAATTATAAAACAATTATCAATTACAAATTGAAAAGGAAGCCTATTTGCCAAACTCTTCCAGGAATCCTGAAAACTGTTAACACTTATTATTAAAACAATCATCAACACTGTTGTTATATTTTGAAATTAGAGGGTCAAGGACGTACAGTCAGACAGCAGATGCTGCAGGGTTTTCAGAGGAGCACTGTCAGGCTTAAAATGATATACTGTGGTATTCAGTGGCAGACAGTCTTTTCACTTTTATATTGGTTATCATTTCTATGACACTGATATGTTACTTAGATATTTGTCTTAACAGTTTTGCTTTGATAAAAACTTCAAGAACGTATGCCAGATCAGTGTGGCTGTATTTTTTTATGTCCACTTCTGAACAAACCCAAAAGCTATTGTTGTAATACTGAATGTCGGAGTTATAAGTTATTCTAATATTACAGGAGAAAAACATGGTAACATGAAAAGGATTTTCTAAAAATATACAGCTCTTACACTTCTGTGACAACACCTTTAAAGTCATCTCCTTGATGTCAACATATCTGGCTTTGTGAGAATCCTTAATTGAACTTACTCGGTATGGTCCTCTCCATACGTATTTTAATCAAAGTTTTAGTCAGCCAATAAATGTATAATGATGTAATACACTCATGTTGAATTATATTTTCCCTAATTATCTGATACATACTCCTGTATCTGTTCCCATGCCTGTAATTTAAACGATGAAATCCAATTCTAATTACGAGAAAATGAGTGCAAATAGTTATCTGGATTATTACTTTAAAACTATTTTCAGTTATGCTATATCTAGGTTATTCGTTACTGCCAGTGAGGATTTAGCGTTGTGTAAATGGTGCGATGTTCCTAATCTCCTGCACTGGACAGGGTCATGAGTAAACAAGAATTTCACAACTACTTGACACAAGTACCTTCGCAAAAAAAAGGCAGCGGTGAGATGGCGTGAATTGACGGTGATGCACCCGATTACGCAAACTATACCTATCCTGGCAGAAACGGTTACTTTTGATGAACTCCCTAAAACGAAAACAAGGCGATGTGTTTTAAATAGAGGATACAAGCGCGCTGCTGATCCTTTGACCGCCGCGCTTCCTCGCATTTCACTTTCTGCATCACTCGGCCGGTCCGACGGAGGCACGCAGGAGGAAGAAGCCAAAGAAAGGGCCGGAGGTGAAAAGCGGGGCAGATGAGAAGATGGGGGTAAATTCACACTCAGTCACTGCATGAATACCTACAGCGAAAGTTCGTCACAAAGAAAAACCGAGAGGCAGAATGGGCGCCTTGCAAACAGAAGAAAGTCCGAGGCACACCCCCGGCAGTACGGGGCACCGGCCATTCAAAGCACCATCTGTGATTTGAAATGGATGAGTGTTTTGTTGTCCCTACTTTTTTTTTCTTCACAAAATGGTGGTCGCGCTGAATGGGTGTAAACCTATCAGAAATGTATAAAGGCCATAAACAAATAAACGCGAAAAGACCCCACACTTCAGGTATTGCCCACACATATGACAAATTACATGGGGCAAGTTGGCATGACACAGAAATTAAAGGAACAAAAAGCTCAGAAAGCTGTAATTAACCATGGAAGCGTTTGAATCAGGCCCTTACAAGTTGCAAACGCAGTACATTAAATACCGCTGCATTGCGAAGTGTTTCTAAAATAAATGCGTTACGTTTGCATAAAACATAATTACCAAAACATTTATCTTAACGTTTCGGATTGATTGTCACGAACAAAAAAACTTTTTAATATAGTTGTTTCTCTAAATATAATTTATGTAGCCTATCAGGAGAAAAAGAAGGAACGGAAATAAAAAGAATACAAAAATACAACAGCATAATCTTATGATAATTCGGACACACAATACAATGTGCTTTATTTTCTTGTATTGTTATTACCGTTAATGGTAATTGTCTCTAAAGTTTTAGTAGTAACGGTGTATAATAACAACAGCAATAATAATAATAATTATTATAATAATAATAATAATAAAAGACCAAATTATCTACTGGATCCACAATTCCTTTGAAAACATAAAGCAACTGCACCGCAAAGTACAACCCAGAATAATGTCTCACTTAGGAATGGATATATCATGCTGAACATGAAAAAACAACTCCGTTTTCCAGCTGTAATCTTCAAGTATCCAACTACTTCCTCGGGTGACATTTACTGAGGATCAACGTGTCCCGGGTAGCAAATTCCCCTCGTATTGATCGCCTGGAGAAATCCTTGCCTTCTTACAGCAGTCTCCGGCAGACTCCAGCACACGAGCAGGCTATCAAAACTGCGTTCTTTTCCGGGGACATCCATTTCCAGAAAGAGACGCATGGCCGTTTAAACAAGATTCAAGCTAAAATCAAGTATTTGTTCAACCGCCAATATGTCAGGAAAGCATAATTTTTAAAACGCGCCATGTAAAAATACCGGATACAAATGTATGTTTATGCGAAGGACCGCGGGGGTGTATTTTATTCCTCTTTAGAGACAGTCCCATACAAATAACTAAATATCTATTTGCGTAAAATACTGAAAACAGTAGCCTACTCTTCTGCAATCTCGCATGTCGCATTGCTTCAGAATAGAGTGCCCTTAATCTGTCATCAATATCTGTATCAGTAATATTCCCCACGGTGACCGGTAATTTCTTTTTAATAAAAATGATCTATTGGTAATGCCTCTGTATAAATTAGTTAAAGATGTTCTTCTCTCCTCGCGTATACCCAGAACCTCCTTGTATTTTGTTTATGTATATTTATATAAACTCACAGACTTTTTTAGCCATCTTCATAGCAGCGCGCGGGGGCAATAGTCTTCGCACACCGGCTCGAGCGCAACATTTCATTTACAACCGATCGTTGTCAATTAATTAAAGATCTATCTTTATTCACACAACCCAATTAGCATGAGATAAATATGTATTAGTCATCTTGTTTCGTGAACCCCCATATTCTTTTCAACAGGGTTCGCTGTTAACTGTGTTAATTTGCATCTAGTGTAATTTAATTGAGTGTTAATGAGATACCTTTATATGACACATCCAGGTGGCACGCTGAATTGCCACATTAAGTACAACAAGCTTTTGAAACTAAGGGCCATGGTTCGGCTTATTTTTTCCTGAATACTAATTGGTCTTATATTACATGAATAAAAACTAATTATCATTTAAATATATACAAATAGGCTAATTACATACCCAACTGCTTCCAGCTCTTTGTACAGTCACGCAAAACTAATAATTAGATTGAACATTTTAACTACTACTCTACAGGTAATAAGTTAACACCGCAAATATTACCTGCATAGATAATTATTTATTTGTCCTTTGTTTTCAGGTAGTCCTATTAAAACTTAAACACTTCTCACACAAGACACGTGGTCCAGAGGTCAGTTTGGTTACGTTAATTGCGATGCAGATAATACCACGCAATTACATTCAAACGGCCGACGTCCACACAGCAGTACATTGCAGTCCAGTGTATTATCACTGTAGCAATTCAGTCAGATCAGAAACACGTGCATTCACCGAAAAGTAGGCATACGCAATGAATGATGCGCTCACAAACCATTCCTTCTTTACTGCTTTGGTAACGTGCGGTAAAAAGAAATGAAATACTCATCCAATGCGAAATTTTAAATGTTAAAATAATTCTGGGGAAATACGCAGGAGTGACATGTCTACTGTTGTTTTTATGAATATATAAAAACCCCGTTTTGCAATGACAATATTTCTGCATGTCTTAAGCTATAGGAGGCCCAGAACACCCTCTCCAGGCACTTAAAACAGTAAAAGCACAGGAATTTTACAGTTCTACTACTCATACTACTACTACACG
>NC_050602.1:26542500-26587500 GCF_013368585.1 Megalops cyprinoides
TGGCGTAGTGGTAAGGAGCATGGCTTGTGACCGAAAGGTTGCTGGTTCGATTCTCCCGCTGGGGCACTGCTGTTGTACCCATGGGCAAGGTACTTAACCCACAATTACCTCAGTAAATATGCACCTGTATAAATGGATAACATGTAAGAATTAAAACCTTTGTAGTTAAGATGGATAAGACCATCAACTACATTACAGTCCTGTAATGTAATCTTCCTTGCAGCTAAAGAAAAGGTGAAGGAACTTGTTTTTCAGTTGAGGGAGGATTTATAATGATCCGTGAGGCACTGCCTAGTCCGGTACCGTTTGACTAAACAGCTGCATGCTATGTTTGTTTGCAGACTCCCAATACGTTTGCAGTGTGCACTGAGCATCGTGGGATACTGCTCCAAGCCAGCAACGACAAGGAGATGCATGATTGGCTGTATGCCTTTAACCCTCTCCTCGCTGGATCCATTAGGTAATGCTGCGCTTCTTAGCATCTTTTACTGGTAGATGGTGAATTTTGTGAGCAATCTGATGTGAGACCTGGCTTAGAAAAGTTTGAACTTACAGCCAGTTTAGTGTGTAGTTCTCCTCACAACTCTTAAATTTCTGTAAAATTGTGGTGCCACAATGTGCATTGAATGTAAAGATGGAGGTTTATCTCATAATCCTGAGAAGCTGCCAGGCTTTCTGCTGTACTGAGCCTGCATCTTTCTCTTCCCATCCCCAGATCAAAGCTTTCAAGGAGAAGAGCTGGACAGATGAGGATCTAAAGTGACCGCTCATCCTCTTCCCCCCAGCAAGTCTTACGAAAACAAAAAAAAGACGAAGAAGACAGACTAACCCTGTATATAGATCACCTGACCTAGCACCCCGCCCGTGTGCTGATACAGCCCCGCCCCCCCTTGTAACCTGCCTGCTTCTGCACACGCTCAGTTTACCGCAACCAAACCAAGACTGAACACAAGGCCCAGTGGCTCTCATCTTTGCTGTGTGTCAGGCTTCTTTACCGAGGGCCAGTCTTCAGAATATTGTTTCCCAGGGCAACCAGGCCCCACCTTACTGGAATATTCCAAGTCAGGGGAGAGAGGGAGGGAGGGAGGGATGGTGTTCTTTATTGCACCAGGTCGTTGTTTCCAGGGTAGCTGTTTGCGTAGGCTTCAGCGGTGCGTTGGTTTGGCCTGCTTGAACGCCACGACCCCCCTCAAATGAAGCCAGTCGTCTCCCTGTACAGAGCTTCCCCCTCCCCGCAAGACACCGCACTTCATTTTGAATTGATTTTCAAAGAAACGTGGTTTTTCACCACCGCATCCACTGCTCAACATAACGATAAAAAGGGGTAGAAAAAATGACCAACCTACAGTATCAGTCCATGAACCAGTACATAAAACTATAAAACATGCAAAACAGTCCATAGGTGCTTTGGCAGATTAATCCTCAGTGAATATCTAGTATTTCCACATGAATTCCACCCAGTACTCCGTTTCTGACGCTCTAGAGCTGTTGCAAAAGCACAGTGTTACATGTCTTTGAGTCTCTATGACAAGTTTTTTGGAGATCGTAGGACATCAGGGATTTGGTAACAACACACAATGGAAAATATACCCTGGATTTGATTGCACATTTTGTGCTTACATGGTTGCAGAATGATACCCCATAATCCTTTGCTCCATTTATTGATGAGAATTAGTTCAGAACTTCAGATTCCCCCTCCCCACCACCACCACCACCACCATCATCAAATTAACTTCTTTGCTCTGTGTGTTGTGCTTTGCATATTTTAGAACATTTTTTGTGTATTTAAGTATTTATTTAACCACATATTTATTTATGCAAGCATTTATTTATTTACAAAGACATTTATATTTTTTATTGAACTACAGAAGAGTTTCTGCATACAGCACTTTTCTACCATTAATTTTCCTGAGAATCTGCTCATTCACGCTGTAATTCAACCAAAAATTAAAAAAAAAAAAAAACTGCAACTACTGAAGGGTCATAACAGGGATTTTAGCTGCTATGTAGAGTACTTGGACAGAATAATTCTAGCATTATTATTCTAAAGAATGTCATGAAATTTCACATCCAACACCTCTCCTGCTGCTGCTACAACCCGAGCAAGCTTTGAACATCATCTGGTGGGTGAAACGTTTGGACATAGTAAAGATTGAGCATCATTACTTATTGACTTCCATGAGTTCATTTATAGTACTTAGCAGACAAATATAACCTGTTTTTCATAGGTTTGAACAAAACATGGATAGCGATTATTCAGACTTAAGACTTGTGACTTTTGGAAATCGCATATCTCTTGATCACTGAAAAACTGATGGCATTTTATGGAGAGGAGAAAAAAATGTCTTGAAGCCTCCCTCATTGCAGAAAGCGGTAGGATTTTGGGTCTGTGAAGGTTGTGAGTGAACGTGTGTTTGTACTTTGATGGCATTTGGTAGCGCCTCTCTTTCCTCACTGCTGTGCCCCTTGGTTTCACAGCTGTTCCTGCTGCTGTAATCGCCCCCCCCCCCTGTGTTCACATCAGCTGACTCTGCCCACGTTTCCATGGCTCCGCCCGCACTGCCCCCCCCGCCCACGCGTTCACAGGCAGATATACATGGTCTTTTGGTTGTAAATGATGTGTACATGTTATGAACTCAATGTGCCTCTATCAGTTGTCACAAAACGGCATTTTATAAGCATATCCTAAAGTGACTCGTATCGATTATGGATTTATACAGGCAACATACCGGCTTTGCACTTGAGACATATCAACCCATGTACTGTATGCATGCCTCCAGGTCTTTCCCCCTGCGAATGGGCGGGGCTAGGCCCCGTTCCCCGCGGCGCTGAGCTCAGCGCCTGACGCAAAGCTTGTCACGGCGCTCCCTCTTCAGGCTCGGCTCTCGGTTTCCGTGGCGTTTTTCTCTGTGGCCTTTTCTTTGCGCCTCCCGGGTCGTGCGAGTGGCCGGAAACATCTAATCCCTCTGTAACAGCGCAGTGGGCGTGGCTTCCGGCTCCCGTGAACGGCTCTCGCTCGTGGTTTTTTTTAACGGACAGGATGCATTGGAGGGATCACGGCTTGTCCCTCGTTCACGCGTCAGAGCTTAAGTGAATATATTCTCCTTTATTTTAATTTGCATGCGAAACTGCTTAAGAGCTGCTTTTTTCCATTTCATGAAGTCCCCTGCATGAAACTGTTGTACAGAAGTCAACACAAATGCACCTCTGTTTGATCCTATTCATTCATCCTCTTCACCGCATTACTCTTCCACATCTCTTTGTTTCTGTCTTGTCACCGTGGTAACGGACAACCGGAAGATATGTCAGGTGACTGCACAGGGTGGAGAAGGCAATATTTTGCTGTGGTCAAAATGTGAATGTTTCCAAACTCCTGCATAGTAACAGCGTGAGTGATGGGAAAAGGTCAGGGGTCACTGGTCTGATAGTTTTACTTGTCTTGTGATCCGCAGGGATGTTGTTTGGTCTGAGGCTTTGCACAGTTCACAGAGCACTTTTCCAGACATTACAAGTTGTCTTTATGTATCCACATGTGTATTTGCCTGACTGTAGCTATCCTACATACCAGTCTCAAGAGCTGCATTTCCAGGAAGGAGGATGTTGAGCAGCCATCTCCTCAGCCAATCAGCTGCTGGAGTATGGCCTGCAGAATGCTTCCTTTGTGTTTGGTGTCGTTTTGAGAGACCTGATTGGTTGAATCTCCAGGCTGTTGCTGACAGCACTGGATAGAGTGTGCCTTAGGCCAGCCAACCTACAGAGCATGCTCAGTTAGAGAGACAGCACTCTGGGAAAGGTATGTAAGCATTGTAGATAAACAGTAGGCTACTGAAAGGATAAAGCCCTAGACCTTTTGAGTGTCATACCACTCAGTCATCAGTGGATGATTTCACATCATGTAATATTTTATAATACAATCATTTTTATATCTCCAAAGTAAGCAACTGTTTTTTGTAAACCCTAAAATGGTAAGATAGCTAGCTATAATTTGGCTTGATCTACAACAGTTGGTTGACAGTGGTTGGTTCCTACCTGTAAAACTAGTGATAATAATTCTATGCGTAGTTTGGTGAAAGTATTGCAATATTTCGGGGAAAAAAAACAACTAAGGACTCTTAAGGTATAAGAAAGTACATACATTTTGTACAACCTTTGTAATAATTTAAGTGTATAATGAATTTTAATGGTTCAAACGTTCGGCTGCATGAAATGTTTGTCAATGTTTGGCCCTTGGAGTTAAATCTCACTGGCCAGTCTTTGGTAAATGTGCTTGATGTGTTACAGTGGAACTTAGAATTTTGGATTAATTCTGCCTTAAAGTAGAATACAAAAGAATACAAGATCTTTAGTTATCCATAGTGGTATTGTTATTGCAATTAATTATGAAAGCTCCCTGTATGAACATGAATTGAAAAGCTGAATGATAAAATTTTATTTTATTTACTTCCCTAGCCAGCAGCGACTCCAGTTCACATTCACAGTGGACCCTTTGATGACCTTAATAATAGGCATAATGTTGTCAGTAATCAGTGATCAATGTCAGATGTATTCAGAAAAGCAGGATTCATAAATATTACCTTCTCTATACTGTGGGCCCGATTCCATTTTTATTGTACTTAGTAATCATCTTCTTCTCATATCTGCCAATCAACAGAGTTTTACTCATTTTCTGTTCAGACTCTATTTCCAGCATACTAGTGAGTACTTAAAAGAATAATAAAGACACAAAGCTTTGCATGTGTTGCGATGTGTTGGCTTTGAGATGTGACTTGTACTGTCAGCCCACCGAGTAACAGCTGCTACATCACTGCAATGTCGGTCATCCATTTCTCTATAAATAGATTACCATGTCTTTTGCTGAAAGTGTGCTTTTAGACTGTAGTATTGTCCTTCACCGGCGTGTCCATTATCAGCCAGCCCACAGGAAATGGGGTACCGAACGGAGCTTTTGGGCTGGGAGAGGTACACAGCTTTTTTTTTAGCAGGTTCAGTTCTGAGGTGTCAGCCAGCCTGGAAGGTGACATCGGGTTGTGCATTGAGCTCATGTGTGTAGACATTGCTCTGACTCCACTCTCTCCTCATCGAGAACCGCCATTGTTCTCAGCACATCCCCGTAGTCTCCAAAGCAGCCCTTTCAAAAGGATCCTCTTCGGTTCGACTTTATTTCTGTGCTTCCCTCTCTGAACGGCCCTCCGGGGTCTCTCTTTCTCGGCTCTGTAAACTAAATGCATCTTCTTTTCCTCCTCCTGAATTCTTCCTTTTTTTTTTGCTCTGTATATAAACATGGTTGCTGTGGATGGTGTATTATACAGCAGTACCGCGTTTGTACCATCCTGAATGGGCAGTAGTTTAATCAATGTCTCAAACTATTTGAGTGTTGGAGTTAAGAGTCTTCAGATGTTTGTGTACACTTAACACGTTGTCGGATGTTAAATAAACGTGAATCTTATGCAACATTGCCCGCGTCTCTGGTGTCTGTCTTCTGTCCGATGTGATTCATAGTTTCATTTATGTTTTAAAAATATAGTTCAGGTTCAGGTTACAGTGCTGTAAGCCTCCATTCTTCAGACTTCTAAATAGCTGTTTTTGTAACAGAAACCTCAGTATCATCAGAATCATGTGTTTGGATAATATCACACATTCACAACATGTCTCGGCTACTCATCAGGTTTGGTAATATCTTGACTGTGGCCTCTATCCAATGGGAGAAGAAGCCAGCCAAGACCAGCTATCATCTTCCTGATTAATCAGTTTGAGACTTTAGTGGAATGGTTAGGGGGTGAGACAAGGCGGGGGGGGGAATAAATGTGATTTGTTTAAAAGCCTGCACACTCTCCATTAGTGAAATGAGATTTTAAAGTGCTAATTGCACCTTGATAAGGTCTTCACTGACTGTGGGGTACAGAGTCAGTGGAATATGCATGAACCTGAAACACTGGAGTCCAAAAGACAACAAAGAACAAACAGTCCTTTTCACAATGGACTAGCTGTTTTAGTTAAGTTCATCTCCGGGTACAACACAATCATTGTGATGTTCTGCCTTTTTTGTGTGTTTTACTGAAAAGAAAAAGGAGTGAGGGTCATTAAATGACTTTTTAGTGTGGATTTTAAATCTGCTCTCATATAAATGGTAATTCAATATTATTATTATCATCATTATTATTAGTAGTAGCATAGTAGAGTACCACTACTACTAATAATATTGTAAACAAGTTTTCATTTCTCCACAGTGGAATAAATAAACTAAAAAAGTCTGCCATGAGATACTTGAGCACTTGAGCGCAATCCAAGGTGTAAAGGACAGGTTGTGTTTGTTAGGTTGTTAGGTGTAATCCCCCTGGTATTATCACACCTAATAAAAGCCGGCACTGTTCTGTCCGGCTGTGCTGTCCCCAAGGAGCTGACAAAGGCAGCAGGATGAATATTTCAGAGTACGGTAAGTGTAAGTCTTCTGCGTAATCCCCCCCCTGCACGCCGCTGTGGACGCCACTTCTTCCGTTACTTTAATCTTTGTACCGTGACCCCCCCCCCCCCCCCCACCCCACACACACACACACACACACACACACACACACACACACACACACACACACACACAGCGGAGAGAGCCGCGTGTCGCTGCACGTTTCCCAGAAGACAAAGCTGATCAGGGGCCAGTGAGCATCACGCTCTGTGCTTCCCAATGCCTCTCATTAGCTTTATCGCTCCGCAGGCCTGACCTGCTCCCCTCTCTCTCTCATTTATTCGCACTCTCTCTCTCCCTCATTGTCTCTCTCCATGCTGCACTGACCAGCTGCTGTTTGGGTGTCGTTTTCCGTTGGAGGGGGTTTGGAGTGTGTGTGTGTGTGTGTGTGTGTGTGTGTGTGGAGCAGGAAGCTGGCTCTGTCACAGTGGCCCAGGAGAGCAGCGGGGAGAGGGAGAAGGGAAGATGGTGCTGCACAGGGCGATCCAGGCGGCACGGGAGGGGGACCTGTCCATGCTGAGGGTGCTGTCGGGCTCCGGGCACCTCCCGTCCGCTGTCACCGACGCCCAGGGGGCGTCACCCGTGCACCATGCCGCCCGCTGCGGCCGCCTGGACTGCGTGCGCTACCTGGTGGGTGAAGCAGGTCTCTGTGGCAACGCAAGGGCCGGGAACGGAGCAACGCCCGCCCACGACGCGGCCGCCACCGGGCACCTGCTGGAGCTGCAGTGGCTGGTGCAGCATGGAGGCTGCAGCACTCAGGTGGGCAACAGGGGCATCTGCGTGGGCATCTGCACTGGGTATCTGTGTGGGTATCTGCACTGGGTATCTGTGTGGGTATCTGCATTGGGCATCTGTGTGGGTATCTGCATTGGGCATCTGCATTGGGCATCTGCATTGGGTATCTGCATTGGGTATCTGCATTGGGCATCTGCATTGGGCATCTGCATGGGCACCTTCTATTGGGATGGAAGTCTGGATAAGGGCATCTGCTAAATGAATGTAATATAAGGTAATGCAGCAATATGGGTATCTATTTGGGCACCTATATGGGCAGCAATTTGGGCAGCAATATACGTATTTACACGAGTATCTACATTGGCAGTAATACGGGCATCAATGTGAGCACCTGCATGGGTATCTACATGGGTGCGGGGCTGGCAGGTGAAGAAGGGAGGCAGAGGGTCTGTGTGAGTCTGAGGGAGGAGCAGAGAAACTTCTACCTGTGAGGCAGATTGAAAGCCCTTCATAAAAGGCCTTAAATGGATAACTGGCCTGAACCTGCTGTATATTGCTCTGCATCATTAACAAGCTTTCCCATGGAAGTAAGAACCATCCATCACAGCTCAGGCATTTTTATTGGATGCTTTTAATGTGGATGCTTCACCCCTATGTGCATGAAATCATCAAAAACACAAACATTTGCAGTGTTGTAAAGTTAAATCTGATAGCTGTATCTGTTGTTGCTGAAATGATTTCATTTGACACAATCTCACAATCCATGTAATCTAAAATTCAACAGTAATACCACAACATTAGTTGCAATGCAATTAAAAGTAATCTTCAATTTGTGCTGGTTTATTATGCAAGTAAGACAGGATTTATGCAAGTAAGACAGGAATTATGAGTTATGATTACACACTTAGTTGAGTTCTGAGTTCAATGAGTTCAAAGGTATTTTTCTCTGTTAGCTCCAAAGTAGGTCTCCATTGCAGTATGTTATCATATTGAAAGTACTGTAGCAATTGCCCAGAGAGTATCTGAGCATTTACGCTTGCTCTCAGATACTGCTCTCAGCAGTTAATATCCCCAGATAACAGGAATCAGAAGGCACAGGTATTCCTCCACAGGTCACAGGTTACATGGCATCCAATCCAATAACAGTTTCTAGTACTATTACCTGCTGCAAACCAGACTGTTTTTGTCCTACCTCAGATAAGTTTTGGGAACACTTTGCTAGAGGGACCTCTGAATAATGCCTCATTGAACATTTCATTAAACTAATGTACCTAACAGCATGTGGTATTATGCATTAAAATTCATTACACTAATCCATCTGACTTTCAGAGTCATTCATAGACATCAGGAGCTATTTTTAGCACTCACATCAGGTGTCAGAGAACATTCTGTTTGGAGTCGTCTGAATTACGCATGAGAGTGTGTTGGAGAAATTAATTCATCTCACCTCAGGGTTCAGAGAGGTTGGTGCAGTGAAACTTGTTCACTATAGTGTGCAAATGGTCATCCTAAAAAATACGGTTACATACAGAAGATAAAGAGAACAATGCCTATCAGCAATGACCTCAGAAACCCCTATATGCTTTTAGCAATGGCTGAACATAGATGTTCCAAGAGTCTCTGTTTAAGTAACTATATAATTTTATAAGGGAAGGTGGTTCAACATTTGGATTAAATATTGATGTGTGTGTGTGTGTGTGTGTGTGCGTGCGTGCACACGTGTGTGTGTGTGTGTGTGTGTGTGTGTGTGTGTGTGTGCAGGACCGGGACAGTGCTGGGGCCACAGCGCTCCACTTGGCCGCTCGGTTCGGGCGTGTGGAGGTCCTCCAGTGGCTGCTGTCAGTTGGGGGCGGGGCAGAGGAGGAGACGGACTGTGGGGCGCTGCCCGCCCACTACGCTGCGGCCAAAGGTGACCTCACCTGTCTGAAGATGCTGGTCTGCCAGGCCCCAAGGTAAAAGCAACCTCCCTGACAGCCCTGAACGAGTGCTGAACTGATCTAATACTTCATCTGCTCCGTCTCTCTGTGGTAAAAATCCAGTGTCATTCTTAAGGGGATGGCAAATCTGCTATTTCAGTAGAGGACTTTCTGAATTATTATAAATTATCTGATGAGCATTTCCTGAGGGTTTTTTTGTGCTTAATTTACAGCAACGCTGCTCTTACCAGAGCATCCTGTGAGCCCTGTACTTAGCCTGTGGTTGAGAGGCCCAGCTTGCAGAGGTTAGGGCCAGAGCGTTAGAATGTTTCATTTGCTTGTGGTTTAGGGGATAGTTGCAATTCCAGTTCAAGCAGGGATCAGAGATTGTCCAGCTGCTCTCTGTCAGTTCTGCAGAGAAAATAGTTATTATGTCAATAATAATAATAATAATAATAGTCCACCAAGTACCCCACATCTATCCAGAAATGAATGAGATTACAAATAATCTCCATTAAAAATGAAAAAAATGGTTTAATAATGACAACAGGCCATTTTATCTATCTAGGCTGTGACTTTGCCTATAGTCTGGTGTTTCTACCGAAGCACCTGTGTCAAACCTACCCTCAAAAAATGCAGAGGTGTTTGTTTCCTGGTGAGTCCTGGTGAACTCTTCTATTCTTTAAGAACTCTATATGGAAAGAACACTTGCATTGCCTTGCGTGCATGTGCGTTCAGACCGGCAGACGTTCAGGTGTCCACGTTCAGACCTGCAGACGTTCAGGTGTCCACGTTCAGACCTGCAGACGTTCAGGTGTCCACGTTCAGACCTGCAGACGTTCAGGTGTCCACGTTCAGACCTGCAGACGTTCAGGTATCCACGTTCAGACCCGTCCCAGGTACTCAGTTCAGTCCCGTGCGGGATAGATTACCTGACAGGTGCGCCCACCTGAAACTAAGATGGGGACAGTTGGGTGGCTGTGGATAAAGGCGGGTGAGAGTCCCGCTGTGGAGGGTAGGCGGGAGAGGCTCATTTGCATGGCAGATGGAGGGACCTGGCATCTGTGGAGCGGGCCGGTCTGCTGTCCCATCCATAATACATAGCCTGCCTCTTATCTGCCATGCATCAGCGTTCGAGGACTGACCTTTCACTGCCGCTCTCCGCCCCCCCCCCCCCCCCCCCCCCCCCCCCCCCGTCCCCCGTCCCCCTCATCCCCCTCCCGGGCGCGGCGTCCAGACGGGGCTCCCACCCTGGGGCTGAAACAGGATCAAGCCCCCCGCTCCTGCACGGAAAAGCTCCTCTGTCGCTGTAACGAGAGGAGACGGGTTCGATCCCGGCGTGGTCGGTGCTCACTGTCATGCATGACAATTCCTGCCGCTCGCTGGGTCCCAGCGCGGTCACGGTGTTGAGTAACTCCCTGCTGAGTGCCGCCATCGGTCTCCTCTGACAGGGCGCTGTCTGCGAAGGTTGGCGTATGCGCAGTTAAAGCTGAGTACAGTCCAGCTCCAGTGCTGCATGCCCTGCTGGGCAGATAAGCACTTTCAGACCTTGGTTACAGTGTCCCTAGAAAGGTCAACCTGATATTAAGGACATTCACAACTAGCTAATATATCTGCATTCCAGCAACTTTTATAATAGATAAAGCGTTTTTACTCATTTAAATATCTAGATTTCCCAGTGCCGCTGGGTCATGTGCTTGACCATTTTGTTCCAGTAGCGTCACTCCAGTCATTCTGTTTCTGATTTCCACTTCATATTTCTCACTCGTGACCTGCTGTACGTATGATTAGTGTGCAATGTGTGTACTCGTTAAGTCTTTAGTTGCCATACCTTGTGTATGTGTACTCTTTCCTAAGCTTTGTGCATTTCGTGAGTCTTCAGTAAAGGTAACTTTACTGTTGAACCCGATCTTCTGCGTCTTGAATCATCTCTGCATTTGGGTTCATCTGCTCCTTGTCACATGGTCTGCAATCCTGCTTTGTGCAGGAGCTTTGATCACATGACATTCCATCACCATGTCCAGGTGAGATGGTGGCTGAGGTGTGAGATAGACTGTGTACCCAGGCTCAGACTGAGAGGAAAATGGACAGAGGAAAGGAAAGGAAGTCAGTTAAACCATTTAAAAGTGCAAATGGAGGAGAGGGATTTATGCATCACCAAATTTCGTGTACCACTGCAGTTGGGGGGAGCTCCAAATCCATTAGAACTACCCAAACTGAGGGGCCCACCTCCTTCATTTAGAGAGAAAGTTATCTGGTCATGATCTCTGACCTGATACAATAGCAATGGTCTGAATAATCAGAAAGCATAAGCAAGCGATGATGTCAGTCTCATAACACTGTCTGTATCTGCCTGTTTTCTGTGTGACCCACCTGTGGCCTCCCTGTCCGTCTCTGCACAGGTGTGTGAATCACCAGACGGCGATCGGGGCCACCCCGCTGTACCTGGCCTGCCAGGAGGGCCACCTGCACGTGCTGGAGTACCTGGTGAAAGACTGCGAGGCCGACGTCCACCTGAGGGCCCACGATGGCATGAGCGTCCTGCACGCTGCTGCACACATGGGCCACCACGCCCTGGTGGTCTGGCTGGTCAGTGCGCAGTTACACCCCCTGACCACCGGGGGCGTACCGCAAAACCCAGGGACCCACCTGCAAAGTGCAGGAGGAGGCCCTTTACACATTGAACCTGTGGTTTTTCTACCCACATTGACTGCCCCTTAGTGATGTACATACAGCTAGGGATAGGTTAGGGATAGGTTCATTTCAGTGTCTTCACATTACACCTCCTCTGGCTGCGTTAACAGTGCCTGCACTGCATCCCTTGTCTGGTCATTCTGCATGCCAATGTTTACTGCATTTCCCTAGCCAATGCTAGGGTAAGCTGACAGGTAACACACCTTGTTAAGCAGGGACACAATGCAGATTTATGGACCTCTTTGTGCCTCCTTCTTTTCACGAGTGTAGAGGGCTAAAAACCCCTCCTCCTATCACAATTAAATAATTATGGTCTCATTGTGGAATGAAACCCAAACTCCGCAGAACTGGATTTTAGACACATGATAAGACAGCTTTTCCCGTGCAACGAATGTCCTTCAGCTGACTTCCAAACAAAGCATACCTGCTGAGGCATCATGTGTCCGCAGGTAATTAGCTCAGATTAGCAGGTGTTTGGAGTGTGACTAACGCCAGTGTTTGTTCCCCTGCAGGCCTCTTTCACAGACATAGACATCTCCTGCCAGGACCAGGAAGGGGCCACTGCACTTCACTTTGCTGCCAGTGGAGGGCACCATCGCATCCTGGAACGACTGCTGCGTATGGGAGCAAAGATCATCGAGGACGACTGGGGGGGGACACCCCTGCACGACGCAGCAGAGAACGGGGAGCTGGAGGTGAGGGCCACTTCAGCACCGGGTGGGACGTTAAGCAGCTTTCAGAGTGGCCTTTGCATGCAGCAGTTAAGGTAAACAGAGCAACCTTTGACCCGTTCCTCTCTCAGTGCTGCCAGATCCTGTTGGCCAATCACGTCAGCGCCACAGAGCAGGACAAGGACGGCTACACACCAGTGGACCTGGCTGAATACAATGGCCACTATGACTGTGCAAACTACCTCCGGGCCATGGAGCAATGTGTAAGATATAGCGCTTGTGCACCTAACAAAAGAAAAGACACAGATACATTTTTTCTGCTTGTTAGCTATAAACACAGAAACACAGTTCACTCTTCATTTGGTCTGTAAGTCATATATAATCTATATATCATCTATGTAGACATATTCACTGGCCTTTTGCTGAAACATAGAGAGCTCAGTACAGGAAAAACCTTATTTATCTGTTGTTACAGCATCTGTTCTGTATATGTGGAATGTTTTTACTGTAAACTGTTTAAGTTTGGCTTCACATACAGCTGTTCCACACAGACTTCACCACGGTCAAACATCACACTGCACTTATCTACTTGGCGGAAACTGTTAGTGTCAGGATGCATGAAATGGAGGAGAAAGCACAAAGGTGCAGAATAGCAAATAAGGCATCTGTGATACAGCGTCAGTCTGAAGCAGAGCGGTAAGACCCAAGCGTACATCTGTGACAGTTTTTAGCGAGCACAGCACTCACAAACCACAGCACTGGATGTGAGGGCGGACTCACGGCACCCGGAAACAGCACATAAAGCGGCATAAAAAATCTAGAGTGTGATTTTTTTTTCATTTTGTCTCGTCCTTCGTCACTTCACCTCACCATTTTGTCACCCTGAGTCTGAGTGCGCTACTGTGGAATGGAACAGAATGGTTCCATTACTGATACCGCACTCGCGCAGTGCAATAAAGACCCAACCCATTCACAAGGTGGACTGAAATACTATGGAGGGCCATTCAGTACAGAAGCAGCCGGAGAGAGAGTGCTGACAGGCACTTGCGTTCGTCTGTAGGGTGCCCTCAATGGAACATTTAGGGATTAGGTCCTTTGTGTTCCTGTGGCATGGGGGAGGGGGGTAAGTAAGATGCTCTTCGGTTTGTGTGATGAATATTTCAGAGAGTCAGTGCATGTGCACTTTCTCCCCTGCCACACGCTTTAGAAAAAGGGGTTAATTGATCCCGGTGCACTTTCAGGGCTAAAGGGTGTCACTCTGAACCCTCCCTGCATTTTTAACATTGTGTGATTGGGGATAAGTGACCGAGAAACGACGCAGGGGGTCAGTGCTGACACAGGACACGCCTCTCAGAAGTACAGAAACGTTAAGCGCATAAGCCTCATTTAGTACACTTCATAAAATTAAAACCTTTAATAGAAGTCATCAAATTTAAAAGTAAGCGCCAATGTGCCAGTTTTGTAAAAAGCAGGCAAATTATAGATGATGTAAGAGTTTTTAATCCAGAGCAGTTCCGCAATTTACATAGGTCTGTCACAGGAATAATATGTGGATATTTTAAATTTTTTCTATGCAATGTCCTATAATAGCAAAAAATAATAAACTGGAATGGCCTGTGCCTACTGTTTGTTAAAGAGCGGCACATAGCACATACGCATTGTAGAAAATTATATCCGCTTGAACGCTCAGCTGCCATTTTTCATGTTTCCCACGATGAGGAAACCTTAGAGAGGTCATCTTTCCTCTGGCTTTCCTTTGCTGGCTGCAGGTGGTGTGCTGTGTTACTCTGCCATCCACTCAACACAAAGGAGCAGCACGCAGCTGTAAAGAGAGAGCCAGCGTGTTAAATTTCAGCAGCCACTGCTGATCAGTGCTGGAGCTATGGGCTGGAATGCAAAACAAACAGAATGACAAAGCTATTTTGAGTGTCCTTTTTATTTCAGCAGTTTTTTTTTTTTTTTTTAGCTTAGATTCTTTTAGAGCCGTACATGTAACCCTGTGCACTATGTGATTATAGCCTTACAGATATATGTCTCTCATTGACAAAGTACTTTTATTTCTGAAATTTACATTTACATTACATTTATTCATTCGGCAGATGCTTTTATCCAAAGCAGCTTACGAGTGAGGCAGAGTACAACACAAGCAAAAAGCCAGATAAGGAGTAAACGGCATAAGCAGTTGGTCAGACAAGGTACAAGCTGGCAGGTAGAGATAAAGGTGCATGAAAACATCTAATTTTTTTTCCAAGTCTACAATGTAAGAAATTGCTTTAGGTGGTAGCGTTAAAGGCGTAATGTTAAAGAATACCTGGCTCTAGTTTTGCTGAAGTGATCGCCACAGTGCTGGTATAGTGAAGGGTACGTGCAACTTCAGTGTGGTTGCAGTCACCTTGATATTAGTGCCTAATTTACTAAGACAGGGTATGGAAGGCAAGTAATTATGCAGTTATTCAAAAGAAACACCCTATTGTAATTAGCAGGATGCACATCAAAGTGCTGGCCAAAGTCAGGAGAACACAAGCAAGCATGAAAATATGAAAAGATTCTGAGAGTAATTAGAAAATCTTAGCCTAGCACAACACCAAAATATGAAATATGACAGCGCAATCTGGAGTCTGATTATGCTCAAAATAAAGTCGGTTTACATTAAGAAAGAGCAAAGAAACAAAGATGGCATGATATCAGACGGACACTGATTACATAGTAAAAAATCCAATCAATGTGGTTCAGACATGCACAGATTAGTGCGTCTGTTACGAAAATTCACAATACATCTTAAACAGGAGGAGACGAGCACTCTTTCATAACCAGCTATCACTTTCACTGTTCTGCGCTCTTTAATTAAGGCATCTGCAAACATTTACAAAAGCAGCGTTCCCTCAACATCCATGGAATGTTACAGAAACGTATAAACAGCGCTGGTGTTGTCTATCAGAACGTGGCATGGTAGCTGGAAGTGGATGCTGGGCTGTAAATATATCAGAGCCAGAGTGGCGCCCGTAACATGCCTGTGAGGATGCAAGGCTGCACCACGCCTGATCTCCCCAAACAAAGAGGCTAATTAGCGAGTGTGCGCAGGCCTCCGGGCCTATTGCTTACCGCCCTCCGGCAGCTCACTCATGAGGCCAGCGGGCTCAGCGGGTTATGGGATCCTCTGACTCGAGTTTCAGGGGCTGCCTCACCCTGCCTCCACTTCCTCTGACTGTTCCCCATGCGAAGGCCAGGCTGGGGCCCTACCAATCACACTGAGAGCCGGGAAGCTTAAGGCACTGGCACTGCTCTTGATTATGTAATGTTTTTCCGGAGTTTCTACAAGCCTGTGGTTGCTCTGTTTCAATCAGCCAGCTTTGTTTTCCTTGTATGATCAGTGGTGTTTTTCTGTATGGTTCCTTACATACAAACAATGACAGTGACAGAATGAAAAAACCGACCGAGTTCTGTCTCGTGGCATTACGATTACTGCGCGTTATATTTGGCTGTAACGATCAACTTAAACTGTTTTTTTTTCAAATATAATTTCCCCTAGCATCATGCTTTGGTTCACAGAACAGTAACTTACAAATAGGTCACTGTACAATCACTATTTTTATGTGTGAAACTGGCACGAGCAGAATTTGGTGTGCGAATTCTGTGGGTAGGATCATTTTCTGATAGAGAGAAGTTTTAAAGACACAATTTTTACCATCTGATGCCTGATAAACAACCTTACATTAAATAGAATTATAATATCTACTGCAGTGTGATACTGTATGAATCAACAGCTTTATTTTTAAAGGTAAATTTATTGGTTTGTAATTACTTTTCAAATTAATTACATATTACTTTGTAAGTAATTGCAAATTAATTACTTTTCCTTCACAACAATGTAACTGATAGTAAAGAAATGGAATCAGCTGAGAGGCTGAGTTCTTTCAAAGATCTCATGGAGAGGGAACCAAGCATATGCCATGCCTATGTGGTAATATGGGGCAGGTAAAATATGACACAACACATTATATCAGCTATGTTATATCAGCGAGGTTGCATCAGGCAGGTCACTTTAATTACATTACCCTGGCAAACAAACAGCTACAAAGAGGTTCGCAGTGTTCTCTGTGCTGGTCAGACCTTCTCATTTCCTAATGCTTGGCTGAGTGCTTTGTGGGTTGGACATGTGCCCTCGAGCTTGTCAGGATTGTCATGTTTGGTTTCGGGCCAGAGGTCACTGTGGTTACTACAGAACGCAGCACGCTGTTGGGAGGGTTGCCTTTCATGGAGAGGTTAGCGGAGATCGGATAAACAAGCATGCATAGGGCTTTATCGGTTACCCCATTCCCTTATTTGTGCCGGCTTTATAGAAGTGTTGTGCATGCTGCATTGCTGTGTTGCAAATTTGCATCCAGGCGCTGAATTTCCTGCAGCACATCTGTGTTAAATGTGGCACTAATTGTTACAGTACTGTGCTAGGGACCAGTGAATGTTGCATGTGTCTATTAGCTGCACTCTTAATTAATCTTAATTTTGAAGGTTGTTCTGGATAAGTGTGTCTGCTAAATGTCTATATACAGATACGAACGTGGTTCATTGTACAAGAGTTATACTGAGCTGTTTCCATGCTGTTCCATATGTGGATGCACACAAACATCCAGTCCATTCACAAGAGAAACTGCTGACACACACTTCCTCTGCTAATGGTAATAACATGCCTGTTTTTAAGAATAAAGGTATTATTTTCACCTACAGCTTGTGAAGTACCTTACCATCCGCTTGCTAAATATCTCTTCCTCAGTTTATAATTTATTATTACTGTATTAGCAGTAATATCAGTTGTAGTAGTGTTGTTATTACTGTGTAATATCATATTTTGTAAGGTCAGAAAGGTAGTCATCTGAAAGAGGTTTATTCTTTCCCCTTCCTCACTCTGCAAACTGACCCCAGATATATGTTAATGTTTTTCCTTGTGGTAGTTAATAATAAGGAATTAATAATAAGGTCCTCTACAGAGAGCAAATGAGGAAGGTTCTGCATTTTTCTGAAGTGTGCTATGCCATGTCAAAGCCATCTCAGCTAGGAAGCAGGATAACACAGGCCATTTAATTTACATCAGTAACAGAGCTGGAGCCAGTTGACAACTGCTTGCTGGTATGTGCACACATGTCAGAAATGAGCAAATGGGAGAAATGGGAGAGAAAAGGACTGCAAACGTCTCTCCACCACCAGATACCAGATAGTTTTCTCATGTGATGTTCTAACACATGGGTAACGTCTTCTGCCAAAATGGTTCCTTAGGTAAAAAAATATATATATTGTGATTCAAAACCTCATGAAAATGCAGATACTGTGTTTTGGTGAGGGGCAAAAAATTCATACTTGGCTTTTATGCAGGAAATTGCAATATAGAATGCTAACAGTGGTCCTGACTGAAACATTATTCTGCATTCTGCAAAGAGAAGGGGAGATGGGGTGGAGGAGGGATTTTGTCAACAGCTGAAACGGAAAGGAAGTGGGAGTTGGGATTTATATAGTGTTGGATGTAAGCGACACTATAAAAGTTTGTCTCGGTCTGGGTAATTTCCTAGAGATTGTCTGTTCATTCTCCCCCTTTGGAAGTTCAACTAAAGTGCAACAGCTGATCAATAAAGCGCTGCAATGCCATCAGTCAACAAGCACTTAAACTAGCATTCATTACTGCCTAATTGCCTATCATAACTGCAGGCCATAACCTGACGGATTGCTGTGGGTGTGGCCCTAAGTTTTCCTGCTGTACCTCACCACCGGCTCTGACGTTCCCAGGGCAGGCAGGACCTGTGACACTGGCCTCAGCCAGACTCAGGTGTGGGGGGCGGGGTGAGATGCTTGTTGTCATGGTGAGGCAGTGGGAACACAGTGTACCGCAGGTGTGCGATTTCTGACGTCCTGTTTAAGAGAACCCGATCAATGAGCCGGCAGCATGCGTCAGAAGGGTGTAAATCTGGTCATCTGGTCACCCTGGTTATCAGTACACCTGGGCTTTTGTCTGGAATGTGATGGTTGGCTGGGCAGATCCGTTTCCCCCTCGCCCTGCGAGAGCTTGCTTCAGGGCTACAGGTGGACGAGACCAAATCTGTTATCTGTCAGTCTCCTCACTCACACAGAATGAAGACGCGGTCAGGCATGTAGTGCACAGCGTCTCCCCCCCCCCCCCCCCCAGTCCCGCGAACACGCTTACCGCCACCGGCCCCCTCCCACACCACTCACATCGCTGGCCACCCAATCCCCCCCGTTAATTATTCACGGCTTTCTGAGACCGTCCGCTGTCGGAGTTTATTGTTTATTAGCTGCTGATGCCGAGGCTTGTGGACACTGGCTGAAATGTTGATGGGACCGTCCAGTGGCCGATGCTTTGAGCTTCAGATGATGTGACATATTCATTAGGGAAGACTCCAACCAAGTGACTTGAAAAAGGGCTTAATTGTACTGGAGAGTGTAAGTAAATACTTTTTTTCTGATTATTAATAAACATTTTTCAATTAAAAATGTCTTTATGAGGCTGAGAGGTATATCTCAGTTGTTTTTGAGAAGATAAACTTCAAACTTAATATGAAGCTCATGACTCCAAAGCTGAACAGAGAATCACATGAATAGATTTTGGGGTACATATAGTTGTAGATTTACAGATTGGTGCATATTTTGAAGTTTTTAAATTTTGTATTCCGGCTTCTAGAGAGTTTACAGTACTTCTTATTGGAGAGTGTACAGTGCTTCTATTTATTATTATCAAGCTGCAGTCAGATAACATACCACATAATGTGCCATTTTCATATGAAATGTGCCTTATGTTGGTCTTATCATATGGTAAACTCTTACTGCTACATATTAACATAGCGTATGCTGGTACGAAGACAGTGATGGATTATGGCTGTACATTGGATAATGGATATCTAAAAAACAATGAATGTTTCTCAGTGATGTTTAAAATGGACATCATTCATCACATTCCCTGAGATTGATGTATTGCTAAATTTGATTATACCTAGTACTATTCCATATGCTGTAGAAGATCAAGATAATGCATACAATCTACTGTGAAGCTGTTGAGTTATTAATCAGTTAAAATGCTCCTTGGGTGCTATTATGGATGTATGCTGTAGGCACATTAACACTGGCTGTCTCATTTCTGTGGCACCTGAAGCTTGTGTACCCAAGGGCACTTGTGTGACTGATAAGACATTTGTTTTGCCGGAAGAAAGTAGCACTTAAAACGAGATCAGGTGTCTGTTGCTGTGCAGGGGGATATTGGGGGGGGGGGGGGGGTACCTTTGCGTAGGTGGGTGTTCAACTGCTAACACATGCATAAGGCTGAAGTGGCGTGCTGAGTGAGAGAAAGTCTTTCTCATCAAACAGCTCGAGCTGCTCTGGACCGGGTAAAGATGGCTGTGGAGCAGAGTCATGTGCTGTTGTCATCTGCTTGGAGACTGGCGCAGACTCTAGTTTTGCCTCGGCCGATAAGATGGAATGAAAAACCTCTCTGTGTTTCTTTTCTTGTTTTTGCCTTCTTTCTGAAGGTGAATCGGTAGCTTTGTGCGGACAGTGTGACACCTGTGCCACGGTGAAAGTTGCAAAGACACAGAAATGCACTGAGAGCAGGACCTTCAGAGGTCAGAGGTCACGGCTGCTGCTGGGAGAACGTGTAGCATTCAGAAGACAGGACATAGGTATTATACGAGGGAATGTGACACTGTGGATCGGGGCTGGTTCTGTTTTTGACAAACTGTCTGTGTCTGTTATTTGTGACTGCTGCACAATCAGAGACTTCCGATGGCTCTGTCAGTGCAGTCTTTTAGTTCGGACGCTTTGCTATATTACAGTGTGTTCACAGAGTGATGACTCCAATATTCCTCTCAAGGTGACACTGGCATTGGTACCCTCCTCACATCGCTGCCTTTGCCATCCTGGCAAGAAAATCAACACCTACCTCATCCCTCCGTACACCGTGGGTCATTCTCGGCTTTGCAAACAGTCTGCACTTTCCCTGACTGTCTGCCTGGACTTGTATTCTGGGAACTCCCATCTCACCTTTGCAGACTTGCAGGATTTTTAATTTTCTTCAGACAAGCTTTGCTTGTGTAAGCACGCTGAGGGTATATGTCTGTGTTTTGTCAGCTAACACATGCCTCTGAGGCCCTCTCTCCACACATCTATGAACGAAAAATTCAACAAATCAGTGCAGCTTAAGGCTGCTGTCACCTGAAACGGCCTATCGGATGACTGTTTGTTACGCGCTGCTTTTGTGCCGCACGCCCGGCGGGGGGCCGAGCCCCAAACACCCGCAGTGTCCGTTTCACTCCGCTTCCCTTCCAGTCCCACAAAGCTCGGACGCCGCTGAGGGTTTCTCCCCGGCCTCCGCCGTGGCCGGGCCCTCTTTAATTGATTACTTAAAAGCTGCTCTGCTGTGTTCTCAGGTCACATGTTCCCTTTGACAGGCGTGCCACCCAGAAGCGGTCTAATCCGAGGCATGTGCGGCCCTTTGAGGAGGTGATTCGATTACCCCTCCTCGGAGCGGCCGAGTTAAGCACTGCGTTTTTCAGAGCGTCAGTTGTGTGATAATTGAGGGCGTAATGGAGCCCAGATGTGACACAGCCCCTGGACATAATTACACCCTGAACAGGGAGGGTGTGTTTGCTGTGCAGGCTGCTGCTCTTTGAAAGGGAGGGTGCGTTTTCTTCTTACTCATTCATATCTTTTCCAGCTCATCTCTTCCTGCTGCCTGGCAACAGTGCTTTGTGCAGATTTTGTATCAGTTGCCAGAGGTCTAGTGCGGCGCACTATGAACGGCGCACTGAGGACCAGCTCATGGAAGCAAAACGAGACGGTCTGCCTCTGCGTTTCAGAGAGTACACTGATGCTGCACGTTCGGAAGTATTTCCTGTTGACAGCTAAAATTAATATGCTAAAATTAATGTGTTTTCTGTATGTCTGTAAGGGCTTCAGGAAAGAATATCACTGCTTTCACGTCTCTGCCTACCTCTGCATTTTAATAAAATATACAAAATTTTCAAAGAATCGAATCAGTTTGTCTCACTCAGTGATGTCACTAATATATCCAGTGTGAGTGACCCAAAGCTGTGTTAACCCATCAGGTCCAGCGCCCCCCTGTGGACGACTCTCCCCCAGAGGTCACTGCTGCAGAGGCAGAGAGGAGAGGGAGGCCAGCAGTGTCCTGGCAGCCCAGCTCGGCAGACTACTACAGGGGCCTGAACGGGGCACACACACCCCCCTGCAGCAGCCCTGAGATGGAGAGCGGCAAGGTGACCCACGCCGAGGGGCGTCAGGGGGTGGGGGATGTGTGGGGGGGGTGAGGATTCAGGCTATGCCCTTTTCAGAGTGTGGGCTGGTGAGATCTAATAACCTGGTTCTAATGGCAGCAGTTGCCAGTGTGGATTGTAAAAGGATTTGTTTCACTCTGATAGCTTCTCATCAAGGCGTGGAGCAATCCCGACCAAAGGTCTCACATCACAGCTTAAAGATCGCTTTGTACAGAGTGACCAAATCCATTCCCGTATGACGTTATGCAGGGACTCCTTTTGCAATGGAGGGGGCGTGTTTCACTGATGTCACCCCTGTGTTCCCAGCAGCCAGTGAAAGAAGTGCCCCCCCAGCCACGCCCCCCTGCCCCACCCTCATCCCCTTCCCTGGTCCCCGCCCACAGACCGACCACCGGCACCCTACAGCAAGTGCAGGTGGCATCAACAGGTGACAATCACGACACATCACTCTTACACAGCACAGAAACCTGTTACCCCTGTCATCAGATCATAAACAGCTAAAATGGCGATGTAAAATGGCTATTTTTGGGGGCGGCAGTGTAACATAGTGATGGGGTGGGGTTCATATCCAAAAGGTTGGATTTGATTCAATTCTCCACCGGGGCACTGCTGCTGTGCACCTGGGCAAGGAACTTAACCCACAAATGCTTCAGTTAATATCCAGCTGTATAAATTGATAACATAGAGCATCTGCTAAATGTCAATAATGTAATGTAATTTTATTTGCCTCTGCCGGCCGTTGCAGTTGTGACTTCCTTCAGCCTGATGAAGCCCTCGGAGGGGGAGAGAAGGCTGCTCGCACAGATGAAGTCCATCAAGTCGCTGAAGCACGCGGGGATCACGGCAGTCTTCACAGGACAGGCGGTGAGCCCTTTCCACGGGACAACCTGCCCTGATCACGCTGCACGTTAACAGCTCGAAACCAACACTGTTTCTCCTTACTCTGCTAAGCACTTACATTTACAGTAAATTACATTCATTTGCTCAGCAAATACTCCTATCCAGAGCAACTTACATAGGTTACAGTTTTTACATGTTATCCATTTATGCAGCAGAATATGTTTCTGAGGAAATTCTGGGTTAAGCACCTTGCCCAGCGGTACAGCAGCTGTGCCCTGTTTGCCTCCTGTGGAGGGAGAGTAGAGCACTGACAGCTTGTTTCTCACAGAGGGGGGAGGAGAAGGGGGACAGAATGGTGCCGCTACCCGCGGAGGAGGCTAATCTGGCTGACATCGACTCGCTGGTGCCGACCCACGACGAGAGGGGGCGGCCCATCGCCGAGTGGAAGAGGCAGGTGATGGTGCGCAAGCTGCAGGCCAGGCTGCAGGATGAGGAGGACCAGAGGAGGAAGGTACGAGGGCGGGGCTCCGGGGGGGTGGTGGGGGGGGTCCATCTCATGCAATAGTCCATGTACTGACAGCAGTACTCCAGCGGGGGAACAAACTAGCAACCTTTTGGTTATGAGCCCGGCTCCCTTACCACTAAGCTACACTGCTGTTCCATTTTAAGTCATCCTCTACGAGTCTTTCCATGAAGTGTGCCAGTAGATGAGATTCCACAGGATTTTAGACAGCTTGATAAAACCCATGGAAAAACTCATTTGAAGTTTTTGCTTCTCATCTATCCAACCCATCTATAAACTAACTTTCAGCTAAAATTCACCTTTATTTTAATTGGTAGTAAGCTCATGAGGTTTATCTTTTCTTACCAGGAAAATGGGAGCAAATACGTGGAGATGGAGGGCTGGCGGTACTCCCAGGTGCACAACGCCATCCTCGGGCCCTTCGGTGAGCTGCTGACCGAGGATGACCTGCTCTACCTGGAGAAGCAGATCGAGACCGTCTCCATGCAGAAGAGGTGCCAGGCCTACGAGCTCGAGCTGGCCCGTCTGGCCGAGGAGCTGAGGACCATCCTCCCGGCTCCCATTGTCAACATCACGGTGAACACCCAGCTCAGGGAGCCAGACACAGACTCCCAGATTCCCCTGCCAGTGTGGTGCAGCCGTATATCCGGCATCATCAAGAGCATGTCCCTGCTCCTCACCAACCTGTCCGACAGAGACAAGGACGGCACCATCTGCAAGATGCCCAACACCGAGCTTGTGTCCGTCTTCTCCCAGCCGGCAGGGAGGCAGAACTCCACCAGGGGAAGGAGGGAGAAGGTGGAAAAGGAGATCCAGCAGTTCGGGGTTTCGGTGCGGAACCTGAGGTCGAATTTTGAGTCTCAGATGGGGGGTCGTTTCCCGTTTGGCGGTGGTGAGCACCTCGCGCTGGACATGCAGGAGGAGAAAGCAGAGAACAGGATGGTCAGGGCCACTCAGGTGGAAGACCAGCCTGCTCCTGTGGCCCCCAGCAGAGATTCAGGCGTGGTCTGCGAGGACATGCCAAGGGAAGACCTTCGTCCCGTGAGGGAGACCACCAGCTTGCGAAAAGAACGCATAGTGGTCTTGTTCCTGGGTCACTGGAAAAAGTCAGCCTACACCTTAACCATGAGAGGCAAAAAATGCCTGGAGGCGCGAGAAACGGTCGAAAAGACCGACCAGAAAGCTGTGGACAAAATCCCAGCGGAGCCCCAGCGGAGGAGGACCGCAGAGAACGGTTCCCTGTGTCACTTCTTCAGGCAGCGGACGGCCATCAACAGGATGATCAGCAACTGGAGGAGCATCATCTCCCGCGTCCCGTCCCGCCAGATCCGCCGCCTGCACCGCCGGCAGGTCACCTACTCCCCCGAGCAGTTCCTGCCACGCGTGGACGGGGCGCCCGTCGACTACAACAGCCTGACCCTAGACCTCTTCATGCTGGGCTACTTCCACATCCTGGAGCAGGAGCTGCCGGCGGACGAGAGGAAGATGAGGCACCTGCTCTGCTTCGAGGTGTTCGACCACGTGGGCCGCTTTGCCTGGGAGAAGGTCCGGGACTTCCACCGCGCTGTCCTGCGGGACATCGAGGCCGGGAACAGGGAGTGGAGGGACGGCTTCGAGGACATCAAGGTCAAGTTCTTTGGGAAAGTGCCCGGCCAATCAGAGCCTCCCTCCAGCAGTGGGAGGAGCCTACAGATAGAGGCGAGGCCAGTGCCTACAGTGGTCATCCAGACCGCTACCCCAGAAGAGGGGGACCTCCTGAGAAAAGGGGGTGCAGAAATATCCTGCTTTAGCAATGATGAAATCTGCAAGTACATAGACCGGAGCTTCGCATTCTGGAAGGAAAAGGAGGCAGAAATCTTTGATTTTGAACATTAGCTATAACTTTGTTGCCTTTTTTGATATTTTTTGTATGACACTGTATTGTCTGTAGTCCCTTTCCTGTTCTCAAGACTTGTTTCTGCTTGATTAAGTTAGAGCTGAAATGACAGGTTGCTTACTTTGAGTACAGTTTGTTTGTGACTGTGTGCAACATGTACTTGTATTTTAGACAGTATTAGACAGTCTCTCAAAGACAGATGGCTGAGGGCCAGATAAAGTCCTGATCGTGAGATAAAATCAAATTGATGTGCGATATCTTTATGACAGGGGAATTTCAGCAAAGCTTGCATCTGGCTATTGTCATGAATCAGCAGTTTACATCATCCTTGTGAACAGATTAAAATTAATAGGCTTTGGATCTCATATTCACCATTTTGTCTATGCAGTATACACACTATGATATTTATCATTGTTATTTTGCTGTTGTTACTATTATTTATTAATTGTGATTATTGCACAAAATGGTACTTTTAAATAGTTCAGTGAGATCATATGGAAGACCAACTGTACCGTAAATCACAGCTTGTCTTAAAATCAAAGCATCACTGCCACATTTGCCACAATACATTTTCACAGAATTTAATAAATAATGTTATTTAAATTCAGTGTGTGTGTATGTGTTTTTTAATCAGTTATCAATCATACTGGATAATATGGAACTACCTGTGATCTAGGGCTGTAACGTATTAAATGAAAAATGAGAACTCTTTTCCATCTTAAGGTGAGCAAGCAAAGAAATATGGTATGACTTTGTCCCCCTCCTTCAGATTAACTCAATGCTGTTAGTCTATGTTGCCCTCCAGAGGTCATACCTGAGTATTGCAACCCCCTGGAAACCAAGGTTGCTGAGCACTGACAGCAGATGGCGCTACAGCAGCACTATCAGGGTTAGCCACATAAGGAGGTACTGGAAAAAAGGCAAACGCCCTCATTGGCCAGTGTTACTTATCCTCAGTGTGATGCCAGGGATTCATGCGCTTCAGCCTTTAGGCTGCTAACTACTAAGCTCTGTGTTATTCCAAGCTATGCCACGATTATGGAACAGCCATGTTCACTCAGGGAGGTTTAATATTACCCTTAATATCTTTTTTCAAAGCTGGCCTGACTGGCTACAAAGTGGAAGTGATGTTTTGTTGGTGGAATCAAAGCTGCATGTCAATCAACAGGGTGTGGAGGAGAGATCCAGGAGCTTTGCCTGATGTGAAAAATTTTACATTAAGGGTTAATCACTATCTGCCTCATAAAGTCTGTGAGATATCTGCAAAATAAAGGCTGTTGCATTTCAGAGATACCCTGAGCTCCCCTAAGGCTCACCCCTAGCAGATTGGAAGACAGGGTATGGTCCGTGGTGCTTCTTTACCTCTATATCTGCAGGTCTAATGCCAGGGTCTGAGAGACCTACAAACATCCCACAGCCAGGAAGTGAGACATACCTCAACGACTAGAAGAAAGGTCACTGTTCATCCATTCAAATCTGGGCAAGACACCCCCCTCTGATTCTTATCATTGCCTTGATTATAGTACTCATTTCACCCCAACAAGCTCTCCCATGAGCTCCCCATCATGTTTGCCATTATCTCTGAGAATCATTCTCCTGGCTCATCTTGAACCGAGATCTCTGGGAGTCTGGCGTGTTGATACCTGAAAAGAAGGATCCAAGCTAAATCCTTTATTTAAGTCCCTGACCTTATAAGCGCATATCAGTGTGTGCACATAAGATCACAAAGCACTCCTTCAATCGCACTTACAGACCCAGGGCAGACATGCACACTCATGTTGTCTCTCGTTAGACACGTCTGAGCGCTGCTGCACTTATCAGATGATATAGTTTGTGAATCATGCCTGCACAGGTGTATTTGAAGTTCAGTGAGAGCTCACATGTAATAGATTTTATGAGTCACTCCCAGTAAAGTCTTCACTGTGCATGTATACTGTTTCATTGTGTATTAATTTTTCTATAGTTTAGCGGTAAGAGCCTGGAAGACCAACACACTATAATACTGCAGTGATACCACTGGAATGGGTGAACTCACCCTCAGTGGGCAAGGTGTGAGGTTAAAGTGATAACCTGACTTTTGTTTAAAGAATGACGTCTCGAAAGGTTGCCGGTTCAATCCCCGCTGGGACACTGCTGCTGTACCCTTGGGCAAGGTACTTAACCCACAGTTGCCTCAGTAAATATCCAGCTGTATAAATGGATAACATTGTAAAGAACTGTAACCTATGTAAGTCGCTTTGGATGAAAGCGTCTGCCAAATGAATAAATGTAAATGTCAATTGGTCAGAGGAAGTAGAATGAAAGCAAACAAATAGGTATGAGGTATATCCCATCGTACTTACAGAAGCATTACTGCAATGGCACAGACGTGCAAGGTCATATGAATGAGAATATCACCTTGTGTGGTTAAAATAAAAGGTGGGACAGGGGCAACTGTTAACATGATCTCTGCACGTGTGAAATAGGGAGTCCAGCAGGCAAATGGGGGGATACAAGGGATTAGCGTGGTGAGAAGCAGCCGTCGGTCACAGCAACACAAGTGGTAGCTAAAAATTCAGCTGCAGCAACACATGGCCACCCTGTTCAAGCAATCATCTGGAAAGTCATTCTGAGCGTATTTAAATCTGTTTTGATGTAATTCTGTACCTGGCTATTCTAAGTGGTATTCCTCTGAGCATTCCGAGGGGTAGGCCTACTCGGTTACATCGTTTTAAAAGAAGGGACTGAGTAACAACCAACTGTGGAAACAAAACGCGCACAAACTAGCCGTGATTTTGAATTCTAATGTCGTTTAGTGTGGTCTGCATTTTCAAAGTTCACACAGTGGATGTGCAATGAAACGAGTGTGCTGTGAACTTCAGCGATGATGTAATTCACCGCCTTTCCTCTCCCGGGATCTGTTTACAACAACGAAGGCATGTCTAGCACTCCCCCTCTAACCGTGTTTAAATTCCTTGAGTGCAGCGGCAGCGTCGGTCTTCAGCCGCTCCAGGAGCACCCAAGTTAACAAGTGAGAGGGGAGCGCGCCGACGACGCAGCTGTGCGTGCTCGTACTCGTGACCAGAGCTTCCCCCCTCTCTTTCACGAAAACTGAGATTGCAGGGGGGTAGAAGTAAGTCGACTATAATGAAACGAGTACGCGTCACGTTATTAATCGGCGCATTTTAAACAGCGTATTTTTAAGGTTCTTAAATATTGCACTAACACGCGAAAAAAGACGAGGTAGTAATCGGAGGCTGGATCGTTTAAATCTGAGTTTCCGAAAACCTGGACATCCCCCGCGCATTCAGCGAGGACTGGTGAAGTTAGCCAGCTAGCTAACTAGCAATCCAGTTGGTGAGAGAAAAACCGGGACGGAGAAGAAGAGGGGAGGGGGTCGCCAGCGAGCCAGAGTCGCGAGCGAGGACTATGTTTGGTACTTTTCGGAGCAAACTGAAGCTTCGGGGGAGCTTGAAAGTTCACCGAAGCCGGATCTGACACCAAAAAGGAGTAATCATTTAAAGCGAGGGGACGTTTATTTTTGGGCGATGTTAGTGCCGCTGGCGGGGCCGGTCCGCGGCAGCGGCGGCGGGGCAGGATCGCGGGGTTGGCCCCACTCGGTGCCGTGGACGCGAGTGTGCTTCTTTTTCCTGCTCCTGCTCGAAGCGGCTGCCTGCCTCGCCAACCCCATCGCTCCCGGTATCGACAGCAGCAGTCGCCCCAGTGTCAGCGTTTACATGAACGAAGCAGAGGTGAAGAAGCTTTTAGGTGAGTAGTGGCGACTTCATACAAATCTGTTTTGACGGAGTTTTTTGCAGGGCAATTATGCATAACGCAGTTCAGCATTTGCAGATGAAGCCTGGTAGAATGCGGATTTACTTTGGGCAAACGTGGCTTTACTTGAGAATCCCATCGCATAGTGGTTTCACGACGTCCAGGACGTTTTCGCCACCGGTGAAATAGCTGTAAAAGTAACCAGCAGTTTTAACTAATGTACAAACTGTTGAGCCCTAGTTGGTAACACAGTTGTGCTACGCGGCGCTTCGCAGTAACAGCTGCAGAACTACCTTGCTGGCTGCGTTCTCTGAAGATTTCCATTTCGAATGCACTGTTACTTGTTACTTTAAATGGTTACAAATGTTTCATGCTCCTGCAGCCTAAAAGCGTATACCAGTCACCGCAGTGCCTTTGACACGCATTCTTCAGCGGTGAGAGATGCATTTTATGTAGTACACGCTGAATGTTTTTCCTTATATTTATATCTCGTCTAGCGGTATTGCGAACTATCGACATAAACAAAACAGCCGACAAACATCGTCTGCGCAGCTGGTTTGGCACATTCTTGGCTTTTCCTAACTCTGAATGAGCGCAGTGGTCATGGTAATTTATGCATACGTCTTCAGATGAGCAGTTTAGCTCCTCTGTTTAGTTAGAAAATGGTCAGGACGCAAATGATTCTTGCTGGATGGCTTTTTTGGAAACGAGATCTCGGCGCTCTTTTTCCTGTTGAATAGCTGAATTAACAGTGGTTCTTAGTATCAATAACATGTAGGCCATGTAGTTATGCCATTATGTTTTTACAGCGCGTATGGAGGATCTCTAACAACAGTACTTTTAGTTTATAGGAAATGTTTCAGTCTCTACGTGTAAGCCTACGTGACATTCAGATAATCTAATCAGGCCCGCCGTAACTGAGGTAATATTGGGAAGGCATTTCAAAATGGGAATTTAATGAAATTTTCGAATAAAATCTAATTTCAGTATGCACAGTATTTAATTTCAAAATGGCTTCAAGCAATATGATGCTGAAATGGGAAACATATGCAGTGAGGACAGGGACCAGTTTGAGCTTGGAGCAAAGTATCTTGCCATCAGATCTGATCTATAAACAAGCATCTTGGGTCAAAAGAAACACAGCTACATCTTAGCCAAGAACATAACACAGTCATTTGTTGGGAATGAAGTCAGCAATTTTGCCGGAAAAGCTGGAAGCACGTTTGGATAAGTTACGGTGGACACAGGCCACTGGCTGGTGTCGTGTGGCAGCCTGTATTCCACTGCACTGTGGGTTAATGTATCAGTTAAAACGGTCATGACGTGCACTTTAATTATCTCTGTTACTGAGAAAGAAAAATGTGAGAGCAGACGAATAACAGAGTCATTGATATATTGGTGTCTGGGATGTGCAGGTAGTCATGTGAAACCACAGCAGTCATTATTGGAAAGAGTGGAGCTTCGGGTTTTTAGCTGGGGAGCTGGAGTGGGGATTCAGGTGTCTGTTGGGAAGCCGGAGCTGGTCGGGATGTGCGTTTGGGAAGCCGGAGCTGGTCGGGATGTGCGTTTGGGAGGCCGGAGCTGGTCGGGATGTGCGTTTGTCCATCCCTCTGATTTCAGACTGGCTGAATAAGGTCACCCCGCAGCCGTTCTGCATTGCCGGTTCTGTGTAGGCCTTTTACAGGTTTAAATATACCCGGAAACCTTGCTGATACCTCAGGAAATATCAGCGGTTTAAGCACCATTTTGATGTTCAAGCGTTCTCTGACATGGGGATGCTAATCAGTACTTGTGGTGGCATGTTTAACCTGAATTTTAAGCCTTTTTTGACTGGAGCTGAGATGCTGTGTTGAATCACTTCCTGTGTCTCACCTGCAGACTAGTTTAGTTCAAAGGTGTGCACAACCACTGCCCTGAGTGTTTAAAGTTGTTTAATAACTAACTATCTGGAAAGTCTGTTTTACTGTGATTTTTTTAGCTGTGATTCATCAAACAGACCTGTTGCACACGGGCATCACAAGGACTGCTGTACGCTTACTGCTTCAGTAAAGAAAAACAGTGGACATGTGGCTTTAAGGTGAAGCTTTTCTCCCAGCAGACTGCCCAGAAGAGAGAGCTGGAGTCAGTGAGTCAGCGAGTCAGCGCTCACAGAGCTGACACACATGGCTCTGAGTCGGCTCTCTGGTTTCAATTTACCCATCCTTGGTGCTTTCTGTAGTAACGGAGATGAGGGGAGAAGGTTTTGGGGGAATGTCCGCTGCATTCGCAGAGAGGGTGACCACAGCGACGGCCCAGGCCAGCCATCAGGGGAGTTTGAGGTCCGCATGTGAGGTGAAGATCAGGCTGGATGGTGCAGACTGTGCTGCCCGCTCCTGTCTCTCTGTCGGACTGTGCTGCCCGCTCCTGTCTCTCTGTCGGACTGTGCTGCCCGCTCCTGTGTCTCTGTCGGACTGTGCTGACCTGCTCCTGTCTCTCTGTCGGACTGTGCTGACCGCTCCTGTCTCTCTGTCGGTTTTTACTGACCACTCCTGTCTCTCTGTCGGACTGTGCTGACCTGCTCCTGTCTCTCTGTCGGACTGTGCTGACCGCTCCTGTCTCTCTGTCGGTTTTTACTGACCACTCCTGTCTCTCTGTCGGACTGTGCTGACCGCTCCTGTCTCTCTGTCGGACTGTGCTGACCCGCTCCCATCCTCTCTCCCGCTGAGGCTTCAGGTCTCGTGAAGGAGATGCGGAGTTCCTCTCAGAGTCGGGCCCGCCTTGGTTAGCAGCAGGGTGGAGGCCAGGACAGCCCGGGGTTCAGAGCTGTAAGCGGACTTGTGGGTCGCACTGGCGGCTCCGACTCGTGGCTCCGGCCTGTGGCTCCGACCCGGAGCACTGAGGCGCTCGGACGCGGTCGGACAGCCAGGCTGGCAGGGTCAGAGTGCTAAAGGAGCAGCAGCTGCACTGTAAATTCCTCTGAGCTCCTGACGCTGTGTCCCAGTAAAGCGCGTATGAGGGGCCTCTGTGTCACTGGACTTAACGGTTTCCGTATCAGCTGTGCACTGCAATGTTCAGCGTCATGTGTTATGACCCGCTGGGGGATGAACTGTTAGTTTTGAATACTGTGTTCTACATTAGGAGTTTGTGGATTGAGGTGTACATGTGTGTGGGTGTTTTTCACCTGCCTGACCAGAGAACATGGATTTTTAATGTTTGTTATTTATGTGGTGATTGTGTCTGATGGGTTAGGATTTATGGGTGGATATTTAACCAGCATTTTTATCCAACTGCCCCCCCTTATAAAATCCCTGCGCCTGTATAACATGTCTGTGGCGCAGGAAGTCGAGGTTTCCCTGTTGGAGTAAAAGTCTTGCTAAAATTTACAGCGCACCTCGTTTACCTTCCCGGTAACAAATTGCAGTGGATTTTCCCAGTGAAGCCCCGTAGCCGCTGTCCTCGGAATCCGCTCGCTCAGTGGGTCCTCGTTAAACCCGAGCCAATCTGGGAAAAGGCTTTTCTCTGAGCCGGAGTCTGAAAGCAGGCGTGAGGCAGAGGCCAGGAGTCGTCCTGAGGACTGCTGTGTCTGATCGGAGGTGATGGATGAGAGACTGACGGGTGAACACCCCCCCCCCCCCCCCACTTTGATTTACGCTCTTATTAGAGGGAGCAGAGTATGGGTTTGCTCCTGCACTCTGCTCTCCTGCTGTAGACGTTGCTGTTGGGACGGGACGCTGTTTTTACACCCCTATATGTCATCTCCCGTCTGTGGCTTCCATATTTTACAGTCACTTCATTCGCGAGTCGTATGTCTCTGCTAAATGCTAGTGCTGGCTCAGGCTGGGATTTGTGGTGTCTGCAGAAGCCATGCAGCTCATTGGTTAAAAAAAGAATACGCATATCTGTGAACCTGCCTCAGAAAGGCTTGTTTTTATTTCAGCGATTTGCTTGTTTTGAGATTTTGCTGCATGATTGCTCCGGGGGAAAGAAAAGTATGTTTCATGAAAAGAAAAAAAAAAAGACATTGAACATACGCTCAGACACCTCTATCCACCTCTTCAATATTATAACTGCATTCAGAAACCTGTCATGTTATGAGAGGTAGTCATGGTATCTCCTCGTTTCTCTGGAGCTGTGTGCCAGACAGCTGCCATGGTCAGAGGAAACGCATCATCATGTTACCAGCATTCATCTAATGTGTGATTAGTCTCGGAGGATAATGGGAATGCTGTTGAAAGTGTTGAGCACTGGCTGTTGTTAATGTGCTGAGGCATGCTCGCTGAAGCTGGCTCTGTAGGCTCTGCAAAGCCCCTACAGAGTGTTTTCCATCACCTACAGATCAGGCCCCTAAATCCACCGAGTCACGTGACCGTGGTGTAGGGAGTCTGAGCCAGCGTGTTGGGAGCTGTGGTTTGGCCATCTCGCTGCGCACTAACTCACCCGAGCGTTCACAGCGCCCCCTGCAGGCCTCAGGTGGGAAGCCGGGCAGTGCTGACTCAGAAGTTTACACGTCTCGTCCTGTCCGAGCTGCGCTCCAGACTCTGTCACCCCAGACGCTGCCAACGGGGCGTCCGCCAGGTTGTTAAACGGCCAAACTTGGCACCCAGAGCGCCGGGCCCCTGCCAGCTCCTCAGGGGGGACGCAGAAGGCCACGGCATGTTTGGATTTTTGGATTTTTACTGGAAAAATAAACTGGTTTCCACAGGATGGGGTATCGGGCTGGGGAGAAGGGTCCCGCTGAGGAGGGGGGCAGTCTGGCCCCAGCTCTGCGGTTGGGATTGGGTCTCAGTGTTACCCAAGGAGGAGTGGGGGGGGCTGAGATGGAGGTCTCCCCTGTGTGTGCTGACACTCCCCCTTTCCCCTCAGCCACACATAGGACTGCAGAGATGGAGTCTCATAGATGGACTTAGTTTTTTTTTTTTACAATCCTAGCTGGATATTTACTGAGGCAATTGTGGGTTAAGTACCTTTCTCAAGGGTGCAACAACAGTTCCCCAATGGGGGGATTGAACCGGCAACCTTTCAGTTACGAGTCCTACTCCTTAGCAACTATGCTACACTGCCACATCTCTTGTACAGTATCGGGTTTAAGGTGTGTGGTTAATGAGAGAAGGATTAACTGTCCCTCTTACCTGACCACTGTCACTCACCTGAGCAGACAGGCTTGCGTCTATAAATAAGCGCTGGCATCAGACTGCTGAAATCCACAGCTGTACACATGCCGAGTATTGTGTTTGCACCTACCAGTATATTTGAAAAAAAGAGCTAAAGCAAGCTAGTCAGAGTGTGCAGACTCTAGCTTGTGCAGCAAGTGTGACTGGTCCTGTGTTTAAAATGGAATTATTTCAGTGATATAAACATGTGATCGCTTAAATATTGTTGTGATTACATTTAGTTCCATACCGCATTACACAAAATATAAAAACACCCAAATATCTACCTGAATTTTTCAGTAGTTTTTGGTGATTGAGAGTGAAGTGGTGATTGGCAGTGGGACTCGCTGGTCGTTTGATCTGAGCTGTTCTGCCCAGTGACACCGCCCCGGGCCCTGAACCCACTCAGAGTAATGGCAGGTCAGAGACAGTCTAACCAGAGACATTTACATTTATTCATTTGGCAGATGCTTTTATCCAAAGCAACTTACAAGTGAGGTAGCGTAAAATACAGGCAGAAAACCAAGATAACAATATTAGAAGCGCTGCATGACCAGGTTTCAGTGGTTGGCCAGACAAGGTACAAGCTAGCTGGTAGAGCTAACGAGTGCTTTAAACATTAGATTACACTTTTTTTATATAGTTTAGTAGGAAACAGTTTTGAAACTAGAGAAATTCCTTTAGGAGGTAGTGTTTCAGGTGCTCAGGTGAGAGCAGACGAGCTGTGTCTTCAGATGTTTCCTCAAGATAGAGAGGGACTCGGCAGAATGGATGAAGTGTGGAAGGTCATTCCACCATCGGGGGACAACAGGGGGAAAGTTCTGGACAGAGAGACAGGCCTGGGGAGGTCCTGCCGGGGGGTGGCCATGCTCAGCCTGGCCCTCTGACAGGAAGGCTGGCTCTACCAAAGCCCTTCCTACCAGGCCGGTCCCCATCCCTCAGCCGTTTCCCCTCATGTCTCTGGGGTCTTCCAGAGACCATAATTCCTCTCCCAGATCTTAATCTGTCATGGTATCTGCAGGGCGTTTGGAAAATCTCGAGCCTAGAACCTAATCCCTCTGCTCGATTTTACTTTTTTTTTTTTTTTACTTTAAAGTGGAACTGATTTATGTTGAAGGGATCTGATTTCAGTCGCTTTTCCACTGTCTGTTTTAAAACAAAGTGCAGCAGAGCCCGATGAGGAGGGAATGCAAAGGTTATATTTGTACTCGTTTCTGATCTCTGGGCTTGAAGTCTGTTACACACTAAGAAACTTAGGCCCTTTTTTACACAGCTAAGCAGCCTTTGAAATGTTGTCGGTCGTACTCTTTCGTTCTCTCACTCACTTTCTCTGACTCCTGCTTACTCTGTCCCCCACTTTGTTACTCACAAACTCTTACTCTCACTCACCCTCTCTCTCTTTGTTAGTCACTCTCTCTCACTCTCTCTCACTCTCTCTCTTTCCCTCTCTCCTCCTCTCCCTCTCTCTCCCTCTCTCTCCCTCTCTCTCCCTCTCCCTCTCCCTCTCCCTCTCCCTCTCCCTCTCCCTCTTCCTCTTCCTCTCCCTCTCCCCCTCTCCCTCTCTCTCTCTCTCTCTCCCAATCTCTCTCTCCCCCTCTCTCTCTCCCCCTCTCTCTCTCTCTCTCACTCTCTCTCTCTCTCTCTCTCTCTCTCTCTCTCTCTCTCTCACTCTCTCTCACTCTTTATTGGCAGGACAGACAGTCGCTGTGTTGCCAAATCAACAATGTGAATAATTTATATACAGGCAAAATAGATAAATAATAATTATTTATATATAAATAAAATATTCTCACTCTCTTTCTTACTCACTCATGCAGTATCTCTCTCTTGCTGTCTCTGACCCCCCCCCCCCCCCACTGACCCCCCCCATATCTCTCTCTCCCTCTCTCTCCCTCTCTCTCCCTTTCTTTCCCTTTCTCTCTCTCTCTCTCTCTCTCTCTCTCTCTCTCTCTCTCTCTCTCTCTCTCCCCTTCTCTCTCTCCCCCTCTCTCTCCCCCTCTCTCTCCCCTCTCTCTCCCCCTCTCTCCCTCTCTCTCTCCCTCTCTCCCTCTCTCTCTCTCTCTCTCTCCCCTTCTCTCTCCCCTTCTCTCTCCCCTTCTCTCTCTCCCCCTCTCTCTCCCCCTCTCTCTCCCCCTCTCTCCCCCTCTCTCTCCCTCTCTCTCTCTCTCTCTCTCTCTCTCTCTCTCTCGCGCTCTCTCTCTCTCTCTCTCTCTCTCTCTCTCTGACGGAGTGCGCTGCTCCTCCAGGTGCTGACACGGTCTTCGTTGTGGTGGTGAGGATGAGAAGGCAGTGGTCAGGGATGCAGAAGTGTAGTTACAGGCCTCACAGTGCCTGCTCTCTTCCCCTCAGCCACATGTTTTCCTGTTCGCTCACAGAAAATGCAGGACCCGTTTATAGCGCATATAACTGAGCATTTGTTCCTGGAAATGTATTTTACGCTCGGTCATAAATACAGTACTGACATGGTCATAAATTACAAAAACAAAACAGAAATCCACAATTGTTACCATGAATGCTAATTCTGTAATTTAATACAATGCATAAAGGAAAGCCGCTCATCTGTTTTGTATGAAAGCTGTCCCGCTCTATTTTTACATGGTCAGAGCACAATGCAGAAGTGAATCGTGCAGTGGGGGAGTTTACGCGTGTCGGGCGGCGGTTTCTGGCCTGGCGGGGGTGTAGCGAGCGTCCAGCTTGATGTGGGAACCGTGGAGCCGAGTGGTGACCTTCTCAGTCCCCAGACGGCAACCCTGGTCCGTCGTGCAGACGTTTTGCGCCCAGGGCGCGCACAGAGGCAGAGTGGAGTCCACAGACAGCCTCATCGATTTCATCAAACGCTGTGACATCCAGACCCCTGGCAGGGCCGGGGAGGTGCTCAGACATGGCACTCCTGAGGTATCAGGGAGTGTGGCAGCCTGTGCCAGATCGGACTGCAGCCGGCAGGAATGGGTGAGCAGGGAGAGGTCCTGTCAGGACCTGTATGAAAGCAAAGGGGAGTAGTGGGCTCCCCCCCTCCCCTTATAAAATCCCTACTCCTGTACTACATGTCTGTGGCGCAGGAAGTCGAGGTTTCCCCGTTGGAGTCTTGCTAAAATTTACAGCACACCTCATTTACTCTCCCGGTAACAAATTGCAGTGGATTTTCCCAGTGAAGCCCCGTAGCCGCTGTCCTCGGAATCCGCTCGCTCGATGGGTCCTCGTTAAACCCGAGCCAGTCTGGACCCAGTCTCCCGACCCCTCCTTGGCAGGTCCTGTACGAAAGCACAGGGGAGAGACCAGCTGTCTGCTCACCCCTCGGCAGGTCCTGCACAGCCAGCAGCCATTGCTCTCAAACAGATGGAGAGGTTAAGGCCCTGCTTTGGCCCTCAGACAGACAGACAGATAGTTTAGGGCCCTGCTTTGGCTCTCAGACAGACAGACGGAGAGGTTAGGGCCCAGCGCTCTTGCCCCGGAGAATGAACGGTGAGATGATCTGATGTGATAAACTGGTGCAGTGGGGCGTGGGGCCGATGTTTGTTTCGCGGCCGCTAGAACACTCCCTCGGTGCCGTAGGAAGGATGCCCATCTGGATCGAATCTCAAGGAAGCAGAAGGTTTCCAGCGACCGACCAGGAAACTGCCTCAGCAGAACTCTGAACGTGAGGAAACATGTTGTTTTGTTGAAGAAATGAAAGTGCTGTCCTGTTTGGGAGAGCACCTTTAGGACACAAACAGCCCAGCCAAACCCATGCTGTGGAGGTGGAGATGCTCCATGTAGCTGAGGATGTAGATGGAAAGGGGTCAGAAGCTGAATGTTGGATTAGCCTGGTTCTCTCAGAAAGCCGTCCTGTGTATTTGCTCAGAGTGGGGGCCCTCGGGGAGCTGATGAGGGAGGGAGCCTTCAGGGAGCTGAAGAGAGAGCCCTGTGTGAGTGTGTGACCCTCCCAAGTCTGCGTGTGCGTCGCCTCATAGCCGCCATTAGCGCCGACCTTGGGCACAGGGTGCCTGTGTTTCTCTGTGCCCTTGCGCCCCCCAGTCCCCCCCCAGTTCTGCTGTGTTTATGGGTGAGCTGAGCAGTCTTAAGGCTGGTGGACTTGTGTGCTGTGCTGTGCTGTGCTGGGCTGTGCTGTTATCTGCACACGTCGGATGGGATGGAAGAAGGCACCAGTAGGAGGAGGGAATACCAGGGCCAGTGTTTGTCTACACCCCCCCCCCCCCCCCTCAGAGTCCAGGGGCCTCTGTTTGTCTTGGAGGGCCTTCACCAGTCTGACAAATGGCTTTTGGTTTGGGCCGACCCCCTCCAGACAGAAACGATATCTCAGGGATGTTTCCTGAAGACAAACAGGATCTCCGCATCGCCGTGTCTCCTGTTTACACCCAGGGGCTCGAGCCATTTATCACTGCTGGTGGCGTCACTTATTTAGATTTCGCAGATTGCGCTGAGCTCTGGTTCACTGCCACACGCGTGTGTTTTTTGGGAGGGCAGCAGCCAGTCCGTTTGGATTAGCGCGTTCCATATTCGCGGATTCCTCGGTCTGAGTGGTGGTTACTCTGCAGGAAAGATCTGCCTCTTCGTTTCAGGAAATGTGATGTGTGGCAAAGATCACCTTCCTCCCCCTCCTCTCCTCACCACGGCTACTCTCCTTCCCCAAAAATGCGTCCTGCATACCAAAACAAAACCGAGCAGGGCACTGTGGAAGAGAGTCATATTTCATTAACTCATAACTTTCATCTCTCATTAACTGCTGATGTACGTGATGAAGCTCGTACAGAGCTGTACATAATTAACTAAGTACCTGTACTCTTGTAGAAAGGTTTCAACAGCGAAGAGTGGCTAGTCGTAGGTAGAAGAGCAGAGTAACAGTGTATTCATGTGAGGTCTAGTTAACAGGAATGGGGTGTTGTAGACTGTTAGGTGTCAGTTTTCTCTGTGTTTCTGACAGTGTGTGAGTGAGTGTGTGTGAGTGTGTGGTGGCTTTGGTTTCACGCTGCATGCTGTCTCTCAGGGCAGCTGTAGACTGAGGAAGCCGAATGTCCGGGTGTCTCTCGCACCTCACTCCTGTCTCCACGGTGACGTGGACCTCCCCCCCGGAGGTGCCCGAACGCCCCTGGCCGTGGGGGGACAGGGCGTGGCTCAGTCTTATCAGGGGCGGCTGAGAGACGGAGAGCAGGGGGTGCATGCCATTCCTCACCTGTCAGGTGGAGTGGCTTTGATCTGGTCTCAGTCTCACGGGGGCATCTTGCTTTTCGGAGTCCCTGCTTGTCTCCTGTGTGGGACGCTTTGTGAGATGGAGGTGTCACCACACATGGGGCACACATGCCTATACCTCTGTTACAGCGGAGAGAACGATCGTCTGACTGGGTAAATGGGTAAATCGTTGTTATCTTTGAGGGTGGATCGGGTGGTAGGGTGGGCTCAGTGATTCAGAGGTGAACCAGTCACAGATGTATCTGTTTCAGGAGGTTTTGGCAGGGAGTGGTGCAGAGAAAGATGCTCATTTTGAAAGCACTTCTGTAAGATGCTTATGCAGTAGTAGCTGCATTTAAAGGTTTTTCTTGAACTAGAGCAGCTCTGTTACTATGGAGTAGTTGTTTGGGGGGGGGGGGGGGGTTCTGAGATAAGCCCTGTTTCAGGTGTAACATGAACCCCAGATAAGACAGGTTTCATCATTTTGATCATTCACACCCAACCCGAACTGGGCAAAGACATCAAGGAGCTTGATGGGATACTTTGGATACCTGGAGAAAAAGTGAAGGGTAGAGATCATCCGCTCTCCTCCAAGCTTGCCCCCACCCCCCAGGTTCATTGCTCCACAGTGTTGGGGGGGGGGGGGGTGAACGCCCTTCGTTGGAGGTCTATTTGAAGGAGCATGTGCGTGTGTGTGCATGTGTGTGTGTGCGTGGTGGGGCGGTTTAGCTGGCAGCAGGGTAGAGACATGCATGGCTGTAATGAGTGTCGGGCTGCCTTCCTGTGCAAGCCTGGCTGCATTCATTAACCCCTGCGCGCCACGGCAACAAGCCCCGCCCTCTTGAAGAGGCAGAGTCCTGACGGAGACCGGAGGCAGCGTGAACGAGACCGCAGGAACGCGACCGAGTGGATGTTCATTAGAGGACGCAAAGGCAGGCTCTGCTTTAGCAAGTGGCCTGCTAAATTTTCTGTCATTTTGCTGCCATTTTGCTTTTCTGGCTTCTCCACTCATAATGGGTATGGGCTTGCAAGCGCTTCAGAAGACGATCCGATTTCTGAAGGTTTATTTAATCTAGACTCCGCCCCAGCTGAAGAGCGGTTTCAGAGAGAAGAGCGAAAAGCTCTTTTGTGCTCTCCGCATTGCTGAAGCCGAGGTGCTTTTCTCCACCGCTTACAGCGCTGTTTAGATCCCTGTGTGCTCAGAGTGCGTCTGGCGTGAGTGCACCCCCACGGCGGCCGGGCCGCAGGTGCCCCCCTCTCTCCAGGACACGTGGCCTGTTCGAGCTCGCCCTGAGCTGCCGGGTGCACTCATGCCTCCTGACAAAGGGCGACAAAGACGCGCCTCCCGGCAAAGTGCTGGGTTACACGCACTGCATCATGGGAAGTAGAGCCTGCCGCTCCTTATAGCTGGAGATCGTTAATGGAAGTCCTTTATGTAAGGCACTCCTCAGGCCTCTGGGCCATGCTTTTAACCATCTCTGCTGTTTTTACAAATGTAAATGTGCCGTGCTTTTAAGGATGGATCCATGCATGTAAATGAAAGTACGGACAAAGCCCTGAAAAATGGAGAGTGATTTGAAAATGGAGAGCAAAAGATGTACGTGCACGGGGCGATTCCTGGAAATGAGGATTGCTCATCTTTTGAACGCGTTGCTCGATACGCCTGTATTTTATTGCAGAAGTGACCCAGTTTTTCTTTAAAAAAAGCTGGTTGCACTGTAATGTAAATCATCTTAAATATACTGGAAGCTGCATGGAAAAGTAATGTGGATCCCTGCAGGACGCACCCCCGCCAAAATCCTCTCTGCATCGTTAGTTGCTGCTGCTGTCTGGACCAGGGGTCTGTGTGTCCAGGTGGGACAGGAGGGGGGAGGCCTGATTTTGGGCTTAGAGGTGGGGGGGGGTAGGGGGCGTGGGGCCCTTGCTCATGTTAATTGGTAGCCTGCAGAGCGATGGCCGGCCCCTCTGCCCCGCGGCCCTGCATGACTCTGCTTCAGAGGCCCGGCCGGCAGCCTGTGCCTGTCCCGGCGCTCTGTCCCCCCCACCCCCGCCTGGCTGCGCGTGCCGGGGCTTCTATTAGCCCTCTCCGAGAGGCAGGCTAACGCAAACACGGTGGGGCGCCGACAGGAGATTTGGGCAGATGTCTGCTGAAATTATGGAAATCGTCGTCTGCGTGGCAGGGGCACAGGGTGTCGGGTGGAAGTCGGACCCGCTGCCAGGATACTGTTCCAGACCTGGGGGTGGGGGTGTGGGGGGGGGGGGGGGGTGCGGCTTCCTCCTCCGCAGAGAGTTACCAAAACCACAACATACACAGAAATATCAACATCAGGCCTGCTCCTAACCAGCAGGGAGCCGAAGTGGCCTTTTTAACAAGGACATGAGTATCAAAAGTACCTTTCCAGATGTGAGGGTGACCGTGCTATTGCTGAGGATGCAGCCACTCATTCATGATGGCTGTCTGTAACTCTCTTCTCCTCTGTTCTGTCTGAAGTTCTCTGCTGGCGAACCACAGGAGAGGCAGGGCTTTGCTTGGTGACTTTGTGAACGTGCGCGTGATTGGCTGGCTGGTGTTTGTGGTTGTAGCTGACCGTGATTGTTTATTTCCAAAGTTAAAGCATTAATCAGAACCAGGAGCTGTTTATGCAGGCTGCATGGAGTGTTGAGACTGGAACTGCTGGCACAGAATGTGTGGGCTTTCTGCTCCATGCTGAAATGATGCGTGAGGAAAGATATGTTGAAACGGTAGTTTGGGCAGGTGCGTTTGCCTATGTATCTAATCATGGTGCTGGCTAATGTGTTGGCTTGCACCTCCTGCACACCGACCTGGGGTGTCATGGTCCCTAGTCTCAGCCAGTCCTGTGCCCCTGTTCCTTGGCAGCAGTGCATTGTGGGACAGTCTTCTGCTCATGGGCACAGGAAGCAGTGTGGACTGTTGGCCAGCATTGATGTATTGATGTTATAACATCAGTAATCACATGCTAGAAAAGTTCTAATGAGATTAAAATGAAGAACGATATGTCACAGAATGCAGCTCCATGTACTCACAGGGTGGACGTGTTCTCGGTACATGGCTGTGCCGTACCCGCTGCGCCGTACCCGCAGTGCCGTACCCGCAGTGCCGTACCCGCAGCGCCGTACCTGCTGTGCCGGATGCAGTGGATTTTGTAGCATGCTAACATGCCCCAGGTGAGCCCCGCTGAGGCTAATCTCAGCAGTGAAGTGGAAGGGCAGTGAATCATGCGGTCTGTTTCCATCTCACCGTAGCGTGATTTCATTTGGGTTTCGTCCTGAAAATAAAGTCGCCTGGCTGAGAGGCTCTTTGAAGCTCCGCAGGAGTGTGTCCGCCTGGGAATGCCGCGATGGGCGGGAGTGTGTCCGCCTGGGAATGCCCTGATGGGCGGGAGTGTGTCCGCCTGGGAATGCCGCGATGGGCGGGAGTGTGTCCGCCTGGGAATGCCGCGATGGGCGGGAGTGTGTCCGCCTGGGAATGCCGCGATGGGCGGGAGTGTGTCCGCCTGGGAATGCCGCGATGGGCAGGAGTGTGTCCGCCTGGGAATGCCCTGCCCTGATGGGCGGGAGTGTGTCCGCCTGGGAATGCCCTGCCCTGATGGGCGGGAGTGTGTCCGCCTGGGAATGCCCTGATGGGCAGGAGTGTGTCCGCCTGGGAATGCCGCGATGGGCAGGAGTGTGTCCGCCTGGGAATGCCGCGATGGGCAGGAGTGTGTCCGCCTGGGAATGCCCTGCCCTGATGGGCGGGAGTGTGTCCGCCTGGGAATGCCGCGATGGGCGGGAGTGTGTCCGCCTGGGAATGCCGCGATGGGCGGGAGTGTGTCCGCCTGGGAATGCCCTGATGGGCGGGAGTGTGTCCGCCTGGGAATGCCGCGATGGGCGGGAGTGTGTCCGCCTGGGAATGCCCTGCCCTGATGGGCGGGAGTGTGTCCGCCTGGGAATGCCCTGCCCTGATGGGCGGGAGTGTGTCCGCCTGGGAATGCCCTGATGGGCGGGAGTGTGTCCGCCTGGGAATGCCGCGATGGGCACTATCCTTTGGCCCTCGCGGTGTGCCGTGGTTTGTCCGCGTGCCGTCTTAGATTGTGTGTGATGTCGCGCGGAGCTGGCCTTCTCCTGGTCCTGGTAACGGAATCCCTGAGATGTGCCAGTGCTGTCAGAGAAGTGCAGGAGAGGGCAGCTTCTGGCCAGCAGGCGGCGCTGCTGTACAGAGAGGCCCTCCGTTAGTTGTGGTATGTGATATGTGAGGAAGAGGAAGAGGAGGAGGGGTTTGGTGCAGACACGTCTGAGCACACACAATGCATCGCCACAGCAAATTGGAGTCGCGAAGGTGGTGGCTCTTTCAGAGTGCCATAAACCTGAATGCTCTATTCTCATGCAAATTCATTCAGGTACCCCTGTAAAAGTAGCCTTCTTCTCATTCTAAACCAGGGCTATCAGGTGTGGCCGGAGCTACAGCAAGCTAAACGCAGAGTTCAGGTATGCAGAGGGGGTGTGCAGAGCAGAGAGAAAAGCTCTTTGAGGAGCAGAAAGCAGGCCAGGAGCCTGTCTCCAGCAGAGTGACGCTCTGCCCAGTGCTTTTGAAAGGAGTGTGGCTTTCTCCGTGGGTCTCTGTGCCATCCCGCTGGCCTGCTGCTCCTCCACCCTCAGTGTCTCTGTCTGTCTGCCCAGAAGCTGCCCTCCTTCTCCTCAGGGTCCTTTTCCACTTCCAGCAGAATTCCATTTCTTCAGTCGTCACTTATCCAAAGGTCACAACAGCTTCTTCCGAGGAAGAAAAAAGCAGATGTGATCCTTCTCTGCCTGTCCTCTTTGATTAAGTCTTTTAAAAATTCCAAAAACATTCCAGAAACCCAGCCGACAAAATAAATGTGGAAAATTTTAAAAATTAAATGTCAGTCCAGGCAGTTTCTTTGAGCTACCAACCCTGCCTTCTTCTAACATTTGAAATATAAACACGAGTGTCTGGTATTTTTTTATGTGGTGATTTTAAATTAAAATTCAGTTGCTTTTTAACTACTGAAAAGACACAGAGCCGGAGAGGACAGAGCTGGAGAGCGTTCAGTCTGCTTTCACTGCTTGTGAGGATTATCAGCGCAGTTTCGGCTTGTCTGGGGTGAGGGAGTATCAAAATATGTAGCCAATGGAAAATGTTGGTATGATGTGGGCTTTGGGTGCGTGTCGTTGGCCACTGCTGTGGTTTTTGACCAGATGATTGTGCTGAACTCCTGGAGCAGTTCCTCTGCTGTGAGAAAGTTCCAGTTGAGGGTTAATTGTGGCCAAAGGTGTCGTGACCAGACTGTAACTGTAGAGGGACAGGTCACAGCAGCCACGCCAGCCTCCACCCACAGGAAGCCGGGAGAGTTTTGCCGGCTTGTTCTTCAGCACAGAGGGACGAGGTGTGGAAGGGGAGCCACATCTGAAAGCACTTTCTGTCACCAAACGAGGCCGCTGGTTTTGGGTTCCCCTCCTGTAACCCGCACACCTGTTTGGCATTAAGCTGTTTTTTTTTCCTTCACCCAAAACCATCTGTGTCGATGGCGACCTCACTGGTGCCCAAAATCTCCCTCCGCGTGGAGGAATCCATCACTCAGCGTGTTAATGACTCCGTACTCTTCTTTTAGAGGCCAGCATTTCCAACGCCAGGGTTACCGAAGAATGTTCTATTTCCAGCACAGTTAAAGGGTACTGCAGTAGATCAAATCTGATTGGCTACAGACCTTACAGAGTGGAACCAAGAGGCTGTTTAGTGCGAGTGTTTAAGGTGTTTGATTGGTTAATGGGTTTCGGGATGTCGTTTCACCTCTGCCCACTTGGAGGTGGTCTTGTCCACCTAAAGGCTGTCCTTTTGGGATTTTAAACTGAAGCATCCTCCCGGGGTCTCGTTAGTGGTCATTAATTACTCCAAGCTCAGAGTCAGGGAAATGTTGTGAATAGAGTTCTTAGC